>NW_016157410.1:247157-247916 GCF_001687245.7 Rhagoletis zephyria | reverse complement strand
TTATTGCTTGACATCTATTGCAGGCAATTTGATAGTTTGACAGCCATATTTTCATTTGAAAGAAAGAAAGAATTTTGATACTAAATCAAAATAAGATGATGTTCCCTATTGAATTATTTATTATTACGTTTTAGGTAATTATTAAGCAAGTTTTTTTAAGATTTTTAAGTTTTTAAATACTAAAATTGAGAGAATGTTGTCTGGTGGCAAATGCTTATATCAAGACATCAAAGTGCCCACACACAAAAACTTGCAATCATGTTGCTCGTCAAAATGACAGTTGGTACGCCATAAACTACAATATTAATTCAATTCTTTAAATATCCAATGATGAAAATTGTGTAACGTCACCTTTTAGACTTTCACCTTTCAGTATTACTTGAATCATTAATGAAAATTTATCCTTCATTCGAAATTACTTGATGATGAATAAAAATTTATTCGTTATTTGAAATTACTTGAATGATGAATAAAAATTTATTCGTTATTTGAAATTACTTGAATGAAGAATAAAAATTGATTCGTCATTCTAAATTATTTTAATGATGAATAAAAATGTATTCGTTATTTGAAATTACTTGAATGAGGAATTTATTCATAATTCGAAAGTGCTTGAATGATGAATAAAAATTTATTTGTTATTTGAAATTACATGAACAATGAACAAAAATTTTTTCATCATTCGCAAGTGCTTGAATGAAGAATAAAAGTTTATTCGTCATTCAAAATTGTTGAAATGATGAATGAAAACTTATTCTT
>NW_016157410.1:219211-247147 GCF_001687245.7 Rhagoletis zephyria | reverse complement strand
TTGGTGAATAAAAATTTATTCATCATTCGAAAGTGCTTGAATGCTATGAATAAAATTGTATTTTTTAGTTGAATAATAATTCATTCAAAAACGCCCATCCCTGCTGACAGCCATATTTTCATTTGAAAGAAAGCGAGCTGGTGGTAACATCGATGAAATTTTGATTCTAAATCAAAATAAGCTGTTCCCTATTGGTTTATTTATGTTTACGTTTTAGGTAATTACACTGGATCACAAATTTTAATTTTGATTTTGTTCTCCAGATTCCACTATCCAATTTGTATGTAGAACCGCTCGCTGATTCCGAAAATCGGCCTTCGGCCTCGCTTAGGGAGTATAACCCTCACAAAGTAGAATTATCTTTCTGTTTTGCGAAGAAAAGGGGCTGAACACCTTTCTGCGTAGGCGGCCTTTGGCCGCACTTAGGGATTATAACCCTCACAAAGTAGAATTATCTTTCTGTTTTGCGAAGAAAAGGGGCTGAACACCTTTCTGCGTAGGCGGCCTTCGGCCGCACTTGGGATTATAGCCCTCACTAAGTAGAATTCTCCTTTCTGTTTTGCGTAGAAAAGGGACTGGCCACCCTTTGCAGAGAAAAACTTTCTGCGTAGGCGGCCTTTGGCCGCACTTAGGGATTATAACCCTCACAAAGTAGAATTATCTTTCTGTTTTGCGAAGAAAAGGGGCTGAACACCTTTCTGCGTAGGCGGCCTTCGGCCGCACTTGGGATTATAGCCCTCACTAAGTAGAATTCTCCTTTCTGTTTTGCGTAGAAAAGGGACTGGCCACCCTTTGCAGAGAAAAACTTTCTGCGTAGGCGGCCTTTGGCCGCACTTAGGGATTATAACCCTCACAAAGTAGAATTATCTTTCTGTTTTGCGAAGAAAAGGGGATGAACATCTTTCTGCGTAGGCGGCCTTCGGTCGCACATAGGGATTATAACCCTCACTAAGTAGAATTCTCCTTTCTGTTTTGCGAAGAAAACGGACTGGACAGCTTTTGCAGAGAAAAACTTTCTGCGTAGGCGGACTTCGCCCGCACTTAGGGATTATAACCCTAACTAAGTAGAATTCTCCTTTCTGTTTTGCGTAGAAAAGGGACTGGCCACCTTTTGCAGAGAAAAACTTTCGGCGTAGGCGGCCTTTGGCCGCACTTAGGGATTATAACCCTCACTAAGCAGAATTCTCCTTTCTGTTTTGCGTAGAAAAGGGACTGGCCACCTTTTGCAGAGAAAAACTTTCGGCGTAGGCGGCCTTTGGCCGCACTTAGGGATTATAACCCTCACAAAGTAGAATTATTTTTCTGTTTTGCGAAGAAAAGGGGCTGAACATCTTTCCGCGTAGGCGGCCTTCGGCCGCACATAGGGATTATAACCCTCACTAAGTAGAATTCTCCTTTCTGTTTTGCGAAGAAAAGGGGCTGAACACCTTTTGCAGAGAACACCTTTCTGCGTAGGCGGACTTCGCCCGCACTTAGGGATTATAACCCTCACTAAGTAGAATTCTCCTTTCTGTTTTGCGAAGAAAAGGGGCTGAACACCTTTTGCAGAGAACACCTTTCTGCGTAGGCGGACTTCGCCCGCACTTAGGGATTATAACCCTCACTAAGCAGAATTCTCGTTTCTGTTTTGCGTAGAAAAGGGGCTGAACGCCTTTTGCAGAGAACCCCTTTCTGCGTAGGCGGCCTTTCTTATAACCCTCACAAAGTATAATTCTCTTTTTGCGAAGAAAAGAGGCTGAACACCTTTTGCAGAGAAAAACTTTCTGCGTAGGCGGACTTCGCCCGCACTTAGGGATTATAACCCTCACTAAGTAGAATTCTCCTTTCTGTTTTGCGTAGAAAAGGGGCTGAACACCTTTTGCAGAGAACACCTTTCTGCGTAGGCGGACTTCGCCCGCACTTAGGGATTATAACCCTCACTAAGCAGAATTCTCGTTTCTGTTTTGCGTAGAAAAGGGGCTGAACGCCTTTTGCAGAGAACCCCTTTCTGCGTAGGCGGCCTTTCTTATAACCCTCACAAAGTATAATTCTCTTTTTGCGAAGAAAAGAGGCTGAACACCTTTTGCAGAGAAAAACTTTCTGCGTAGGCGGACTTCGCCCGCACTTAGGGATTATAACCCTCACTAAGTAGAATTCTCCTTTCTGTTTTGCGTAGAAAAGGGGCTGAACGCCTTTTGCAGAGAACACCTTTCTGCGTAGGCGGACTTCGCCCGCACTTAGGGATTATAACCCTCACTAAGCAGAATTCTCGTTTCTGTTTTGCGTAGAAAAGGGGCTGAACGCCTTTTGCAGAGAGCCCCTTTCTGCGTAGGCGGCCTTCCTTATAACCCTCACAAAGTATAATTCTCTTTTTGCGAAGAAAAGAGGCTGAACACCTTTTGCAGAGAAAACCTTTCTGCGAAGGCGGCCTTCGGCCGCACGTAGGGATTATAACCAGGGTTCGGAAATTCTCATTTAAAATTATTCGTTTTCATTAATTTATGAGATTTATCATGATCGATAACATTCCAACCTATTTTTTCATTCTTTTATCGCGAGTGAAAAATGCAAACAAATGCAAGCAAATTTATCATCTCTCACATTCGGAATGCGATCGACAAAAAAATTTCCACTGCTTTTCATTCGCGATCGAAAAAAACAAAGAAATTTCCTCACACTCGAATATGAGAAGTCCGAGCATTGCCGATATCGGCCTCTCATATGTGGGAAAAACGATGCAAGTAATGCATTCGCGATCACTCTTAACAGCTTATCGCGTTAAACTTATCGCCAAAAATTCTCAACGACGTTGTATGGGAGATATTTTTCGCGTTTGTTTTGGTTATGCATTTTGTTATGCATACAGCTTAAATACATACATATGTACATATGTATACGTTAGTAATGCAAGCAAATGCTTTTCGATTGGAAGGAATGTCGGAATAAGCACAAATATATGAATTATGATGGGAATATTATGTATGTACACATATACATTACATTAGGGCTGTCCGATTAATTGATTACTCATAATTTTAATTAATCATAAAGTAAATAACTCAGTTATTCGATTAATTTGAAATTATGATTACTCAAAAGTTCAGTTACTCGAGTAATCAAGATTTTTGATTAACCAAGAAAAAAATATTTGAGTAATTTTCTTTATGATTAATCAACATTTCGAGTGAAATGAGTGATCAACATTTCAACTCTTTACATATGTATAAGTAGTTAAAGTTCCTTGATACTTTGAAAACAACGTTTCTGTTTTCAAAAATTAAAACGAAATTTTTTTTTCATATATAGAATGTAAAAAAGAAAATAAGCATTTTCCAAAGCAAACTCTTTTAACGAGCAAAATTATTATTTTTTGAGTAATCATATTTCAAGTAACTCGATTAATCATCGTTTTGAGTAATCAAAATCTTGATTACTCGAGTAATTGATTAACCGAATAATTGATTAACCAACTTCCTCGAGTAATCGAATAATCGCACAGCCCTAAATTACATACATGCATACGCGTAGTTAAAGTATATTCCAAGCGTACACTTTTCAGTATAATGGTGTATCTGCATGTTAATTTATTATAATGGTTGCGTTTATTTATTATATCTAGTAAATGGGACTTTGTGGGGATAAGATTAACTAATGATAAAAGTGGGCGTCTGGTGAAGACTGAGAGTAAAGAAAAGCAGAAAAAACAATATACAAATTTTTTATTTTTAAATATTTTGATTCGGAAATTAATAAGAAACAAAGAATATACACTCGTAAATAGAATAAGAACATGTATGCATCTACTACTTAGAAGAAAACTCAATAAAAGGACTATTTCTTAGCACATGATAATCATATGGGCAAGGGCGACTTTACCTTAGGTTTTTTTTTAACAACTTATAACAAAAATTTGCTCGTTTTTGCTGAAAGTTAAATAAAAGCTCTGTGTACATTTTTAGCGCATTATATCAAAAACAGAGACTGAAAATAAAAGTTATTTTACAATTTTTGACATCAAAAAGGCAAAGTGAAAAAATTATGCTACAGCTTTTTCAAAGGTACCATTAGACTCATCTCACATTGTAGATTGTGATTCCTCTATGACTTTTAAAAATCTGACTTTTATCATTTTGAGCAAATAATACCGATTATATCTGCTTTTTATTTTTTAAGGCAAAAATAAAAGTTAAAATTTGCCTTTTACGTTTTTGAGCAGAAAATAATCGGTAATTGTTGCCTTTTATTTTTTCAGGCAAAAATATATATGTGGATTTTAGTAACTCCCTAATACACAAATACCAATTCAATTCAATTCAATTTATTTTTAAAAATTATTGTACAACTAAGACACTGCGGTCTTTTATATGTACATCAGCTGTCATTTTAAAATCTTATTATGAACATCTTATAAGCATTTCATGAGAAGAAAAAAAATAAAAAATTAATAATAATAATTCTTTGCACATATTCTTAAAGTAAAGGATATACGTTCATAAAGTGAACTTAGAATTGAAACAGAAAACAGATATACTTAATACGAATAGAAAAAGGGAAAGATATAAAATAGGTTCCCGCCAGGATTATTTATAGTCAAAAGGCAGAAAGAGTATCAATTTCACTAAAATATTTGAAGAATTACCCTTTTAAAGATGCTCCCATTCAGTCCAGCTTTGACACTTTCCGGAATCGAGTTCCACAGTCTTACAGCGCTAACGAAAAACAGTCGGCCCGAGGTAAGATAGTTATATTTAGGAATAACCAAACTGTTATGTCTCCGTGACTTGGGTGGTTGAAGCTTTTCATACAAGTATTTAGGAACTTTCCACACTAGCAATTTAAAATGAACATGCAGTTTCTCGCGGCTAAATAATTTAATATGCTACATCCCAGAATTTTGTCTCTCCAAGGCGATATGTGACCATAACGACTTAAACCATATACATATCTCGTAACATTATTGAATGCTACATTGATCTTTTTCGCCGAAATCGAANCTTAAACCATATACATATCTCGTAACATTATTGAATGCTACATCGATCTTTTTCGCCGAAATCGAATCAAGTTCACTATAAACTAGTTCAAAATACGTCAAGTGGGGTAAAATTAATTCCAAAGCAAGTTTTCGCCGAGTTTCTAGCGGTGTATATGATGCAGAGATTCCTAACCTACGTAAAGTGACATATACATTGCTAACTGCCTTATTTACATGGTCAGAACAGCTTAACTTGTTATTTATAATAAAACCCAAGTTCCTAATTTTATCAGTGGTTTTGACAGCAGATGTGCCAATCCATAATGATGGTATGTTATCGGTGGCCACCCAATCTTTACATATAGGCAGCAATTTAGACAGATCACTATTTACTTTATAACACAAATCTTCAACAAGACCGATACGATTAGAAAGGTATAACTGAATATCATCAGCATACGCATATACGCATGCACATTAACATATTTACACACAGAAAACACATCATTGACAAACATACTAAATAAAATAGGACCAAGAACTGATCCCTGAGGGACACCCACATTTATAAATTTGAACTGTGAAGAAGCAATCTCTCCTTTAACTTGCTGAACTCTGCCCACAATCTAAGAGGCAGATCAGAGTTAAGGCACCATTATCGAACGGCACTCGAATATCATTTAAAATTTTAACCATAGCAGTAGCACAGCTGTGCTTTGGTCTAAAGCCCGATTGTAGTGGGGAAAGCAAGTTGTTAGCTTCAATAAACTTTGAGATCTGCTCAGCCATTAAGGCTTCACATACCTTCGAAAATGCTGGTATGATACTAATAGGTCTGTAATCCGAAGGATCGAATGCAAGGAGTTTCTTTGGAACAGGCAAAATGATCGCTCTTTTCCAAGCTGTAGGAAACAGCCGCTCGAAAAACAATGGTTGCAGTGGTTGCTCAAGCCAATAAAAAAATCATGTAAGATATCAGGGTTTATTTTGCACATCTCATTTCTTTTTTCGCCGTGTATTCGCAAGCCCTTCAAGTTTCGCCATAACTCTTTAGACGGAAGTGAAGGATTCAGTTTATGGCTGTAATACCTTCTTTTTGCCTGCCTAATGGCAGCGGTAGCTTCATTGCGAGCAGTTTTATACATTGCCCACGCGAAATCAGTGTTCGACCTTCTCCATTTGGCATGCAATTTGTTGCGCTTCTTTATAACGAAACTTACTTTTTTGGTATACCATGGACAAGATTTGTTAATTAAATTAGAAGTGCGTGTAGGGACATGCCTATCAAATAAGACAGTCAAATTATCGTTAAGATAGTCAAGTTTCTTGTCAACTGTCTCAAGATACCAACAATCATTCCAAAATATAAAAGAACAATCCAAAAGCAATGCACTAGTGTCTCAAGGAACGAAAGTGACGATACAAGAAAGCACTACCAGCAGCTGAACAATTAAACACAACATCAACAGTACAAAAGATTAAATCGTGGTCCGATATAGAACACATTTGGTCAAACTTAAGTATATGGGCTAGGTCAGAAGTAGTAAAATAATCTAAAAGACTGGGGCTAGAATTATTGGCATATCTGGTAGGCATAGTATCATTAACAACGACTAGTCCAGCTGTTGAAACATGATCACGCAGCTTAATACTACTAGAGTCGTCGACGAGCAAATTAACATTAAAATCACCACTAATGACATAACACTCATACTCAATAAGAAACACAGACAACTCAGAAAAGAAACGGTCTAAGGGATAAAATTTATGTGGATTGTACACACAGGAAATTAAAACTTTGGTTGAACATCAGAAACCTCTGAAATCAAGTATTCTGTGTCCGAGTAAGCAAATTTAGCGAGGAGCTTAAAATTGAGAGATTTCCTACAATAAATTGCCACACCACCCCCCTTTTTGTTAATTCGATCATTCCGAACAACATTATAGTTGTTGATACAACAATGAAGTTCAGAGGCATTGTCGCTAAACCAAGTTTCGGAAACACACATGATGTCTATTGATGATTGCTCAAAAATATGCCTAACATAGTCCATCTTTGCAGAACACAGACTGCGCGCGTTAAAATGGACTATGTTAAGACCGACAGATTGCTTACATAAAATATCTAACATGACCTTATGATTTCCGTCAGCGCAAGATATTTTATTAACAGTCATGTTAAGTAAGTATTTTGCACTGAACTGAAAAAGAAGGAGACATAAAATAGCAAATAAAGCTACAAATAATCACGGCAGGAATGTGAAATAGAAGCAAAGCACGAAAACGAATAGGAAACAGAAGAAGAGCGAAGAGAAAATAATACAAGCTTAACTCTAACATTATATCTAGACAATAATATACCAAACGCGTAAAAAGTTTACGAGTTGTTTGAATTTTTAGGTTGTGCCGACAATTTCATCTATACCTTTCTTATCAAATACTCTTACAGCCATTTCACCATCTCTTTTACGAACCAGCACATGGCCGCGAATCGAGAAAACAGCTGACAGATGTTTTTGGCGCCTAAGTTGAGCTGCATAGTGCATAATTTCACGATTCGCTTTGGATTTTCTGAACACTTCCCAATAATGAACTCAAATAGCTGTCGACGTACGATGAAAAAAAAAACAAGTCTCTGGGCAGTGGAACAGTTACGGTATCATCGTACCAAGAAACGATTCCTCATCATTTACCTTGGAAGAAATTTCTGGCATCCCTCAACATAACCCCAAACAATAACATTCGATCTTGGTATAAAACGACAGCTAGTTAAATGGCCTTTGTATAAATGTGTGCGAATTTTCGAGAGTTGTCATCTAGTTAACAACTTAACTAGCTGTCGATTGATAGCAATATCGAATGCCCTTAATACATTACTTACCATTCATAGTTATAAATGTGTTTAATAAGTAGCAACTGTATTAAAAACACCAACATATTAATTTAATCTCAAACCCATATTGTGATATTTTACTATCATATTTTAAACAATGCTTTTTTAATTAGGCGCCGCCCCTTTAAAAAACCAAATCACGTCTATAGGTGAATACCTTTAATTTGACACCACATTTTGAAACTCGAGAGAACGAAGTAAATCTGATGCTCTGCACGAAAAAAGAGTGTAACATGTGGCAAACCTTTTTAAAAAAAATAGAAAATTAGAGGTTCTTCCTTGCAGATCTATAGACCAAGCCCGCTATATGCCAATATTATATAATATTTTTAAATTGCGCGAACGGTGTAAGTCTTATGATTTGTGAAGCAGGAGGCAACCCTATTCAAAATAATGAAACCTTCCTGCACATCTAGAGGCCCAGCCCTCTAATTTGAAACCTAATTTTTTTCTAACACAACGAACGGTGCAGGTTTTATAATTTTAAAAAATTATAGTTTAAAAAACTAAAACCTCCCTATTATAATTGCCATTCGTACTGTCATAAGGTATGTAACTTGAGAATAGAAATCGCTGCATCTTTTAGGCGCATCAATATTACATAGTTATATCCCGAGCTAATAAGAGGAAGGTAAAAAGGGGCAATCCTTTCCAAAAAAGTCATACCTTGCTGTACATTTAGAGGCCAAGCCCTTTAATTTGGAACCTCAGTTTTGAAAATCAAATAATCTGCGCAGATCTGATGCCGTTAACAAAAGATGTCTTCATGCATTGTATTTATACATAGTACATTAATATTTAGATTTGATCTAACCTTGCTTGATTTGCTCATTGTGCGCTATGACTGAGTAGACCTGTTAATATTGTGCCGCCGGTTTTGTTATATTTTCTGTTATTCATAATCGAAATAAATTCGTTTGCTAGCCAACACCGTGCAATAAAACGCCGCTGATTTCCTGTGTCATACCAAAATTTAGTTTTACGCGCTTAATTCTAAATAAATAAAATTCATCTATAATGTCTGATAAAAAAATAACAAGAAGCTCAAAGGTGTCCCCGCCGAAGGGAAGTACCCCTCTCCATCGTAAATGCTGTGATACTGGAAGTCCACTAACTGCAGCTGCAGCAGTTGGATGCGAAAATAGACAAACAAAGGGAGATCTTGATAGAACAGCTGAACGGGAGCATAAAGAGCAGAGAAGAGAGACTGATGCAGAAATTTAATGAGATTTCAACGGAGCTGTGCAGCATGAAGAAAACGGTGAAATTTTTGGATGTCAGGCTTACTGCTGTTGAATCGACGTGCGAGGAGATCGCTTCGCTAAAAGCGGAGGTGCTAGCACCTGAAAAAATAGACGGCTAGGTATGAGAGTGAAACTGTCGCTACTGATTTGCTTATCAACGGGATACCTAATGATGTTAAGGAGGACTGTGCGGAGATCTTTTCTTAAATCTGTGAAGCGGTAAATAATGAGATGCCCGCAGTAAGAGAAGCTTTTCGGGTGCCTTTTAAGAATCATAATGGTAGCCAGCAGCGTGACAAGACTTCCTCGCCGATTGTTGTCAAGCTTTTCTCCTAAGGTAGGTGTACCTATTAACGGACTATTAAGACATATCCACGTTTAAAGTAATATTTTAGGTCAGCAAAAAGCATTTTAACTCTAATATTGCTTTTTATGGGTCCAGAGACCTTTTGTTGTCTTTTACGATTTATAAAATATAAAAAATATCCAAAATGTAACCCCTTTTCGCGTTTTTCCAAAAACCATATTTTGTTCCTAATTCCGTGCGAAAATTTTGTCCGGTTCCTAATTACGTGCAAGAGCGTTCCTATTTCCGTTCTCAATTATAAAAAGGACGTTTTTTCATTTTTTTTTTAAACATTTTACTCAAAACCAAACAAGGCAATTTACACAGATTTATTTAAAACATAAAAAACTAAATTTATAGTACATAACATCGAAAAATCCATTAAAATAAAATCGCTTGTAGCGTTTATTTCATTTAAAAATTTATTGTACAAAGCAATACACACACAAGTTTTTTTAATAAGTTATTATTATTTTAATGAAAGTCGTTTATTGAGAATACTCCTCTTTTATTTATTGGCTGAGGAGGGTTAATTTTTTTAATAATTTCATCGGCTTCATAATCCAAAATGTCGTCTTTTTCTGGCCAACGCCAATTGAATCCGCTCATGGTCATGGTTTTTACTCTTAATTTTAATGGATATCCGCTGATAACTTCTAATACTTTTCCAGGAAACTTTTCTCCTTCATACTGAATAACGACGTAGTCTTCTTTTTTAAATGTTTGTCTGCAAGCGAAGATTTTTTCAGTTGTACATTCTCACGGGCCTTGTTTTCTTTGTTCTCTTTTTTTAAAGCTATTTTCTGAATTTTTTTCTGTTATTCCTCATTCAAGCGCCGTTGATATTCCATATAATCTGAAGCTATTACCACAGTTGGTGTGAGCTTTTTCTTAAACTGTTTCTTCTTCGGGTCGTTTGATAAAAGCTCGGGCCAGAAAAGAGCGTTTTGGAATGGTGTTGGAAATTCAGCCTTCTTAGTTCCTATATTTTCTGTATTTTTAACAGTTGGGCTATCCAGAGTCAATTCGTTGTTAAGTGGCACTAGACTATCATTCAACCTGTTATTTTCCTTCTAATAAGTAGTTGCTGTATTGTCTGTTATAGCGTTATTTGGAACAGCTTTACAAGATGCATTTACTGCTTGATGTACATAGGATTGCGTGTCCATTACGTTACAAGTTGGAGTTGAACTTCTCAAAGGGGGGTTTTCAGTAGCACCTAACTCAGCTACTTTTCCACAACTTAAATCAAGGAAATCTATGCTCATGTTCTGTATATCTAGTATTGAGCCACAACCACTAGCCAATATACTTGTAAAACCGCTAAATGGTTCAAGTCCATTGCAGTCGGGATTTGGTTCATTCTTTAACTTCTTCCAAAAGTAGTACAAATTCTCGTCTTTAATATCACCAGTCCATTCTCCGTCGCACTCGACAAATAACTTTAATTTCTCATCTTCTATTCGCTCTTCAAAAAGTTGAATAAGGGTACATTTAGGTGGTTGCTGTTCTTCACTATTAACAACAGCTTCAACATTAGAAGGAATTGCATTGATGGTATTTTCCACGGCCGTTTTTAAAATCTTGTTGTAAGCAACTGCTTCTGCATTGAATGGATATAAACCACAAGCTCTGAAATCACTCTTTATAACATCAGTATTAATCGAGGATTTTATACACTTCTCGATAGCTGGACCGAAATCTTCACGTCTCATTCGCTGTCCATTGTTTGATATTCTCCAATCTTGAACCTCCTTTTTCCAAGCGCTTTTCAAGCAGTGAAAAACTCCGACGTCCATAGGCTGCAGCAAATGCGTTGAATTTGGAAGAAGCGCAATTAAAATAATGCCGTGTTTCTTGCAAAATTCGCTGAGAGGTAGAGATATATGTGATACGTGCCCATCAAAAATAAAACCACTGGAAGTTGTGCGTTCATTCTCAGCAGGAAGGGATAAAACACATTTGCGATATATTCAAAAAACGTTTCGCCGGTCATCCAACCTGAGTCAGATTTGCCAATGGCCCACTCCTTAGGGTATTTCGCTAGAATATTTTGTGGAAAGCGCTTATAAATGAAAATAGCGAACGTAGGCATTATTTTTCCATCAGCAGATGCGCCTACAGACAACGTTAGGCATTCTTTCTCATCATTTCCTGACCTGAAGTAGACGTGCTTAACACCGCGTTTGGTCAACACTGCTTGCCCTTTGGGGCACAGAAAAAATGCGGACTCATCACAATTAAAGATCCTGGTTGGGTCTTCCAATACTTCCAGATAGTTATTGTCTTTCATATAAGTACTTACTCTCTCGAACCAAGCCCTTATTGAAGATGCCGCGACCAAAGCTCGAGAAACTGTTGAGACATTCGTTGACTTAAAGAAGGATTTCTTTGCAAAAACCATTGAACCATTTTCGTCCTGGAATACCATTTGTAAAAGAGTTTGGGCGATTCAGCTCTTTAACCAAATTTGCCACGCAGCTTGAAAGTTGGTCTCTAGTTATCGGAAAGCCCATCTCCGCCAAGTGATGAATCCATTTAACAATATTATTTTCTTCTTCTATCGACAGAACTGGAAGGGGTCCTGAGAAGGACTTTTTCGTATATTTCTTGTTAATCTTGTCCAATAATGTCTGTCTGGGAATATCGTATATTTTTGATGCTCTGTAGCATGACATATTACCCTTTTGTACAGCCTCAATGGCTAATTGTAAGCAAGCTTGAGAATATTTCGGCATGTTATAAGATAAATTACTTTGACGTTACTAAAAATGAGGGATGCCTGTTAAAATAAATAAAGACAAAACTAGCTATAGATATTTCCTAATTACGGCCTATGCAACGGAATTAGGAACACAGCCAAAAATCTTGAGGCTATTTCCGTTCTATGCGATTTCTCTTCAGAAATTACAAAAAATTTATCTTTTTTTAATAAATATATTTATGTAATATTTTATGTGCCGATGACGCATTTATATATACAAAATATGTATAACTATACACAATTTTAAACAATTAAACAACATAATTTTTGTATATTTTTCCCTATTTTAAACTAAATTACCGAAATTTACGGCTCTGGAAACAGTCGTAATTTTGCAAAAATTGTGGCACGGAAATAGGCCATAAGAATATACGTGAAATTTATTATTTGTTGGGATTTTTAAATCTTTATAAATTATATTTCGTATACCCAAAAAACAATCAAACATAAAGTTCCAAATATTCCTAATTCCGTGCTTAGCACGCAAATAGGTACACCTTAAAAAAATATTGCACCTATTTCCGTGCTATTTTTAATTTAAGGTTTTGAAAGACTTTTCCATTATACACTGGTTTTTATACATAAATTTATACAAAAAATACTTCAAATTTTCAATGTCGGAAGACAAAAGTATATATATACTTACCAATTGAAGATTAGACCCTTACGAATCTTTCACCACGCTCTTAGCAATTTTGCGAACACTATTCACTGACACATGGGGTTTAACTAACATTTTGTAGTTGACTGATACTTGAATGCAAATTTTAATTAAAATAGTGATGCTTGGAGGCTGCGAAGTGCGAAATTTGTAAACTTGGACGATTGTAATCAATTTCATAACTTCTTTATTTAAATTTTTTTTAACATTTTCTAAATTTTCTATTTTGAAAATTGTTGGCCAAATTAGCACGGAATTAGGTACCAGCACGGAAATGGATACACTTACCTTATGCGCGCAGTCAGCTCTTTAAATCTGTAGCCGGCTTCTGCAAAGCAAAAAAGGGAGCTCTTAAGCTGAATGACATTGCTATGGATGGTACTGCAAGTATACACATACACGAAAGCCGAATCGTGAAATTATGCACTATGCAGCTCAACTTAGGCGCCAAAAACATCTGTCAGCTGTTTTCTCGATTGGCGGCCATGTGCTGGTTCGTAAAAGAGATGGTGAAATGGCTGTAAGAGTATTTGATAAGAAAGGTATAGATGAAATTGTCGGCACAACCTAAAAATTCAAACAACTCGTAAACTTTTTACGCGTTTGGTATATTATTGTCTAGATATAATGTTAGAGTTAAGCTTGTATTATTTTCTCTTCGCTCTTCTTCTGTTTCCTATTCGTTTTCGTGCTTTGCTTCTATTTCACATTCCTGCCGTGAATTTTTGTAGCTTTATTTGCTATTTTATGTCTCTTTCTTTTTCAGTTCAGTGCAAAATACTTACTTAACATGACTGTTAATAAAATATCTTGCGCTGACGGAAATCATAAGGTCATGTTAGATATTTTATGTAAGCAATCTGTCGGTCTTAACATAGTCCATTTTAACGCGCGCAGTCTGTGTTCTGCAAAGATGGACTATGTTAGGCATATTTTTGAGCAATCATCAATAGACATCATGTGTGTTTCCGAAACTTGGTTTAGCGACAATGCCTCTGAACTTCATTGTTGTATCAACAACTATAATGTTGTTCGGAATGATCGAATTAACAAAAAGGAGGGTGGTGTGGCAATTTATTGTAGGAAATCTCTCAATTTTAAGCTCCTCGCTAAATTTGCTTACTCGGACACAGAATACTTGATTTCAGAGGTTTCTGATGTTCAACCAAAATTTTCATTTCCTGTGTGTACAATCCACATAAATGTTATCCCTTAGACCGTTTCTTTTCTGAGTTGTCTGTGTTTCTTATTGAGTATGAGTGTTATGTCATTAGTGGTGATTTTAATGTTAATTTGCTCGTCGACGACTCTAGTAGTATTAAGCTGCGTGATCATGTTTCAACAGCTGGACTAGTCGTTGTTAATGATACTATGCCTACCAGATATGCCAATAATTCTAGCCCCAGTCTTTTAGATTATTTTACTACTTCTGACCTAGCCCATATACTTAAGTTTGACCAAATGTGTTCTATATCGGACCACGATTTAATCTTTTGTACTGTTGATGTTGTGTTTAATTGTTCAGCTGCTGGTAGTGCTTTCTTGTATCGTCACTTTCGTTCCTTGAGACACTAGTGCATTGCTTTTGGATTGTTCTTTTATATTTTGGAATGATTGTTGGTATCTTGAGACAGTTGACAAGAAACTTGACTATCTTAACGATAATTTGACTGTCTTATTTGATAGGCATGTCCCTACACGCACTTCTAATTTAATTAACAAATCTTGTCCATGGTATACCAAAAAAGTAAGTTTCGTTATAAAGAAGCGCAACAAATTGCATGCCAAATGGAGAAGGTCGAACACTGATTTCGCGTGGGCAATGTATAAAACTGCTCGCAATGAAGCTACCGCTGCCATTAGGCAGGCAAAAAGAAGGTATTACAGCCATAAACTGAATCCTTCACTTCCGTCTAAAGAGTTATGGCGAAACTTGAAGGGCTTGCGAATACACGGCGAAAAAAGAAATGAGATGTGCAAAATAAACCCTGATATCTTACATGATTTTTTTATTGGCTTGAGCAACCACTGCAACCATTGTTTTTCGAGCGGCTGTTTCCTACAGCTTGGAAAAGAGCGATCATTTTGCCTGTTCCAAAGAAACTCCTTGCATTCGATCCTTCGGATTACAGACCTATTAGTATCATACCAGCATTTTCGAAGGTATGTGAAGCCTTAATGGCTGAGCAGATCTCAAAGTTTATTGAAGCTAACAACTTGCTTTCCCCACTACAATCGGGCTTTAGACCAAAGCACAGCTGTGCTACTGCTATGGTTAAAATTTTAAATGATATTCGAGTGCCGTTCGATAATGGTGCCTTAACTCTGATCTGCCTCTTAGATTGTGGGCAGAGTTCAGCAAGTTAAAGGAGAGATTGCTTCTTCACAGTTCAAATTTATAAATGTGGGTGTCCCTCAGGGATCAGTTCTTGGTCCTATTTTATTTAGTATGTTTGTCAATGATGTGTTTTCTGTGTGTAAATATGTTAATGTGCATGCGTATATGCGTATGCTGATGATATTCAGTTATACCTTTCTAATCGTATCGGTCTTGTTGAAGATTTGTGTTATAAAGTAAATAGTGATCTGTCTAAATTGCTGCCTATATGTAAAGATTGGGTGGCCACCGATAACATACCATCATTATGGATTGGCACATCTGCTGTCAAAACCACTGATAAAATTAGGAACTTGGGTTTTATTATAAATAACAAGTTAAGCTGTTCTGACCATGTAAATAAGGCAGTTAGCAATGTATATGTCACTTTACGTAGGTTAGGAATCTCTGCATCATATACACCGCTAGAAACTCGGCGAAAACTTGCTTTGGAATTAATTTTACCCCACTTGACGTATTTTGAACTAGTTTATAGTGAACTTGATTCGATTTCGGCGAAAAAGATCGATGTAGCATTCAATAATGTTACGAGATATGTATATGGTTTAAGTCGTTATGGTCACATATCGCCTTGGAGAGACAAAATTCTGGGATGTAGCATATTAAATTATTTAGCCGCGAGAAACTGCATGTTCATGTTTAAATTGCTAGTGTGGAAAGTTCCTAAATACTTGTATGAAAAGCTTCAACCAACCAAGTCACGGAGACATAACAGCTTGGTTATTCCTAAATATAACTATCTTACCTCGGGCCGACTGTTTTTCGTTAGCGCTGTAAGACTGTGGAACTCGATTCCGGAAAGTGTCAAAGCTGGACTGAATGGGAGCATCTTTAAAAGGGTAATTCTTCAAATATTTTAGTGAAATTGATACTCTTTCTGCCTTTTGACTATAAATAATCCTGGCGGGAACCTATTTTATATCTTTCCCTTTTTCTATTCGTATTAAGTATATCTGTTTTCTGTTTCAATTCTAAGTTCACTTTATGAACGTATATCCTTTACTTTAAGAATATGTGCAAAGAATTATTATTATTAATTTTTTATTTTTTTTCTTCTCATGAAATGCTTATAATATGTTCATAATAAGATTTTAAAATGACAGCTGATGTACATATAAAAGACCGCAGTGTCTTAGTTGTACAATAATTTTTAAAAATAAATTGAATTGAATTGAATTGGTATTTGTGTATTAGGGAGTTACTAAAATCCACATATATATTTTTGCCTGAAAAAATAAAAGGCAACAATTACCGATTATTTTCTGCTCAAAAACGTAAAAGGCAAATTTTAACTTTTATTTTTGCCTTAAAAAATAAAAAGCAGATATAATCGGTATTATTTGCTCAAAATGATAAAAGTCAGATTTTTAAAAGTCATAGAGGAATCACAATCTACAATGTGAGATGAGTCTAATGGTACCTTTGAAAAAGCTGTAGCATAATTTTTTCACTTTGCCTTTTTGATGTCAAAAATTGTAAAATAACTTTTATTTTCAGTCTCTGTTTTTGATATAATGCGCTAAAAATGTACACAGAGCTTTTATTTAACTTTCAGCAAAAACGAGCAAATTTTTGTTATAAGTTGTTAAAAAAAAAAACCTAAGGTAAAGTCGCCCTTGCCCATATGATTATCATGTGCTAAGAAATAGTCCTTTTATTGAGTTTTCTTCTAAGTAGTAGATGCATACATATTCTTATTCTATTTACGAGTGTATATTCTTTGTTTCTTATTAATTTCCGAATCAAAACATTTAAAAGAAATAAAAAATTTGTATATTGTTTTTTCGGCTTTTCTTTACTCTCAGTCTTCACCAGACGCCCACTTTTATCATTAGTTAATCTTATCCCCACAAAGTCCCATTTACTAGATATAATAAATAAACGCAACCATTATAATAAATTAACATGCAGATACACCATTATACTGAAAAGTGTACGCTTGGAATATACTTTAACTACGCGTATGCATGTATGTAATTTAGGGCTGTGCGATTATTCGATTACTCGAGGAAGTTGGTTAATCAATTATTCGGTTAATCAATTACTCGAGTAATCAAGATTTTGATTACTCAAAACGATGATTAATCGAGTTACTTGAAATATGATTACTCAAAAAATAATAATTTTGCTCGTTAAAAGAGTTTGCTTTGGAAAATGCTTATTTTCTTTTTTACATTCTGTATATGAAAAAAAAATTTCGTTTTAATTTTTGAAAACAGAAACGTTGTTTTCAAAGTATCAAGGAACTTTAACTACTTATACATATGTAAAGAGTTGAAATGTTGATCACTCATTTCACTCGAAATGTTGATTAATCATAAAGAAAATTACTCAAATATTTTTTTCTTGGTTAATCAAAAATCTTGATTACTCGAGTAACTGAACTTTTGAGTAATCATAATTTCAAATTAATCGAATAACTGAGTTATTTACTTTATGATTAATTAAAATTATGAGTAATCAATTAATCGGACAGCCCTAATGTAATGTATATGTGTACATACATAATATTCCCATCATAATTCATATATTTGTGCTTATTCCGACATTCCTTCCAATCGAAAAGCATTTGCTTGCATTACTAACGTATACATATGTACATATGTATGTATTTAAGCTGTATGCATAACAAAATGCATAACCAAAACAAACGCGAAAAATATCTCCCATACAACGTCGTTGAGAATTTTTGGCGATAAGTTTAACGCGATAAGCTTTTAAGAGTGATCGCGAATGGATTACTTGCATCGTTTTTCCCACATATGAGAGGCCGATATCGGCAATGCTCGGACTTCTCATATTCGAGTGTGAGGAAATTTGTTTGTTGTTTTCGATCGCGAATGAAAGGCAGCGGAAATTTTTTTGTCGATCGCATTCCGAATGTGAGAGATGATAAATTTGTTTGCATTTTTCACTCGCGATAAAAGAATGAAAAAATAGGTTTGGAATGTTATCGATCATGATAAATCTCATAAATTAATGAAAACGAATAATCATAAATGAGAATTTCCGAACCCTGGTTATAACTCATAAGTGCGGCCGAAGGCCGCCTTCGCAGAAAGGTTTTCTCTGCAAAAGGTGTTCAGCCTCTTTTCTTCGCAAAAAGAGAATTATACTTTGTGAGGGTTATAAGGAAGGCCGCCTACGCAGAAAGGGGTTCTCTGCAAAAGGCGTTCAGCCCCTTTTCTACGCAAAACAGAAACGAGAATTCTGCTTAGTGAGGGTTATAATCCCTAAGTGCGGGCGAAGTCCGCCTACGCAGAAAGGTGTTCTCTGCAAAAGGTGTTCAGCCCTTTTTCTTCGCAAAACAGAAAGGAGAATTCTACTTAGTGAGGGTTATAATCCCTAAGTGCGGCCAAAGGTCGCCTACGCAGAAAGTTTTTCTCTGCAAAAGGGGGCCAGTCCCTTTTCTACGCAAAACAGAAAGGAGAATTCTACTTAGTGAGGGTTATAATACCAAGTGCGGCCGAAGGCCGCCTACGTTGAAAGGTGTTCAGCCCCTTTTCATCGCAAAACAGAAAGATAATTCTACTTTGTGAGGGTTATACTCCCTAAGCACGGCCGAAGGCCGCCTACGCGGAAAGGGGTTTTCTGCAAAAGGCGTTCAGCCCCTTTTCTACTCAAAACAGGAAGGAGAATTCTTCTTAGGGCAGTTAAACCTCTTTATCGACGTTATCGACACCCATCACATAACATGTGATCGATAAAGCAGTTGATGTGCTGAACTGAAGTATGTACCTCTAGTTAGCGTTAACTAGACATGGTGCAAATGGCCTTTAGTGAGGGTTATAATCCCTACGGATATAGGAAGTGAAGGATTATAATGTGTCAACACAAGATCCGATTGCAATATTTGTTTGAAATCGTTAAATGACTTCTCACATTCCGACGTCCATTTCCAATTTTTATTTGCTTTCAATAACTCATCAAGTGGATATCGAATATTTCTCATACGGTTTATGAACTTGCCGTAGTAGTTTATCGCTCCCAAAAAGGATCTGAGTTCGCTTACATTTGTAGGTCTCGGCATGTGGTTGATTGCTTGGATGCATCTGGATGTATACCTTTTTCATCAATGACGTGTCCCAGGTATTTTATTGACGTTTTGAAAATTTCACATTTTGACCAGTTTATCGTGAGACTGTGCTCTTTGAACCTTTCCATTACGTTCATAACCATTTTGTAATTTTCTTGTATTGAAGGTGTAGCTATGATCACGTCATCCAGATATGTTATAACTCCCTCTAAATTGCTGAGGATAGTTTCCATAGCTTTTTGAAAAGCACCTGGTGCAGAGGTTAGTCCTGGTGGTAACCGATTAAATGTAAAAAGACCTCTGCGTGTTTATCGTGAGAATTTTCTTGGATTCGTCATCGACTTCCAATTGAAGGTAAGCGTCGGATAAATCTATTTTGCTAAAATATTTGCAAAGCGACATTTGTGCGAATATATCATCTGCATGCGGAATTGGATACAGATTAGGTACCATGCAATCGTTTAAACCTGTCGAATAATCAGCACAAATTCGAATGCGATTATTTGGCTTACGTACAACTACTATGGGTGCTGCCCAATCTGACTGTGTAATAGGTGTGATGATATTTTCATCTTGTAGTCTGTTTAGCTCTTGCTAATGATGCATATGGTACGGGTCTTTTCGTTTTGAACACGGGTTTACAATTTTGTTTTATTTCCAAGTTGACTTTAAATTTGGTGCAGTGGCCTGTATGCTGTTGGACCACTTCTGGATATTTACTTAGAATGACTTTGAATATCGCATCTTTATTCATATTGCTTGTAATTACATTGCAAACCGAACGAATGGGTGTGTCCCAATATCCGAATTTTGACGTAAATTATACAGCTATGCGATGTGTTTTTATGAGTTACTATTGCTTCGAATTGCCCCATAAGAGGGATTTGGTTCTTCGATGCATCTGATGCTTTATGCTCACACGTATGTAATGCTGGTTTACCTAGCTTCGCCCAATTAATTTTTGAAATCAGAGAGATATCTGCGGCTGTGTCGAATTGTAGCTTGATTTGACACGAATTTACGACCACATTAATGTACTTGCGCTGCATATTAATGTTGTTTATGCTCTTCACACTGTGCTTGGCTACAACAACTTTCGTTCTAAAATTTCTACGTTGCTGAAATTTTCTTTGCGTATTTCGATTAATTTTACGTTGACCTGAGTTTAAGGCACTTGCTCGTTTAGAGAAACAACTACAATAACCTTCTTTATGCCCAATTTTGTCACAATCTTTACACTTGTGTTGTGAGTACGTGCAATATTTAACAAAATGCATGGCTCCGCATTGCCAACATGGACGTTTTGGTACTTCGTTTACTTGATTGGTTGGTTTGGTATGGCTTTTTAGCTTTTGTTTACTTGAACGAAATTCTGACTTACCATCTGCAGAAATCGCATTCACCGTCGAAGGATTTGTGGTTTCAACAAGCTTTGTATCGTCACGCAAAACAATTTGTCTTTGCGCTGCTGATGTCAATTGCTCCAATGTGGTATCTACATTTGTATCTAGCATTGAAAGCAATTTTCCCCGAATGTCGTTATATGCCGGTGATCGAAGTCCACATATAAATATAAGCACTTTTAATTCCGCAGAAGACATTTTGCCTTGGAAAAATTTTTCGCACTGACTGTTTACTCGACCTGAGTATGCGGTATAATCTTCGGACTCTTCTTTGGTGATTTGTAAACATTTATAACGCACACTGAATATTGACTCTTGACGATCAAAAAGTTTTTTCAATTGCCGAACTGTATTTTGGAAATCGCAGTCTTTAGGTAGCTTCGGTAAAATACAATTTGCGTATTGTTCGTAAACTTGCGGGCTCAATTTTCTTGAGAGAAGTCTAACTTTGCAGGCGTCGTCCAATGATTTCGCATCTTCCGTAAAATGCTGTTCGTACCTGCTGAACCAATTTGAGAAAATTTGGTTATTATCTGGGTCATAAATGAACTCATGAATACCGCGAGAAATGATGTCTGCTAATGCCTCTGGCTGCTGTTGTTGCTGCAAACTACTACCCCCTTTGTTGTTCTGTATTAAACTCGCCAGCGTTTCAATTAACCGCTGCTGCCGTTCTGATGCTTCCTGTTGTTGGACCAACAACTTTGCCACTACGCTGTCCAATGCCATTACGTGTCGTCGGGCGATGCAAAAACTCTTTGGTAAAAATATGCGCCAAATTAACTTTGCGCCTATGCTACTTGTCTGTCTGGTATTCTTGTTGTTCACTCGTTGCTGTTGCTGCTATCTGAGTGCACAGCTACCGGTAACCCGTTCGATGTACTCGCCTGGGCTGCGTTTGCAATACCGCTACTTATTTTTGTGTTGCGCTGCTGTATTTGTGTGACTAACCGTATGTGATGCGCAAATACCGATGAACAAAAATACCGCTGGTTTTGATTTTGCCCTTCAACGCAACATTTGAAGGTCGATGGAGCGCTAGTGCTTCCGAGAAAATGCAACCACCGTCAGTCTTTTTTTTTTTTTTTTTTTTTTTTAATTATTGCGCGCCGCCGACATCCTCGTCGCCACACTGTTACGCTTTTTACCTTGATATTCGAGTGTTAAAGTAAAAGCACGCAAGAGACTTAGGTATTGCTCTTAACACTATTTATTAACGGAGAAGGTAGATAGATATTTACATCTGGAAGTTAACTATTAACTATAAAATTTATAAGTATACAAGATCGTGCTCCTTACAACGCGGCCGTCTACGATGGTGATAATTCTCGGAATCTCAATGTAAAGAAATGCCATTGGTGACATTGCGCGTTTAGGGTTGCCATTAGTGCATGATATGCTGCCAACACTTTCATTTACTGTATATCGCATTATGATTATTTAATTGGTTCGTAAGATATACTTGATTAAGTGGAACCACTCTATTTTTTAAGCTGAGTAACGGTAAACTGCAAATATCTCGAAAACGAGTCCATACAAAAATAAATTAAATCGATTTTCGGAATCAGCGAGCGGTTCTACATACAAATTGGATAGTGGAATCTGGAGAACAAAATCAAAATTAAAATTTGTGATCCAATGTAATTACCTAAAACGTAAACATAAATAAACCAATAGAGAACAGCTTATTTTGATTTAGAATCAAAATTTCATCGATGTTACCACCAGCTCGCTTTCTTTCAACTGAAAATATGGCTGTCAGCAGGGATGGGCGTTTTTGAATGAATTATTGTTCAACTAAAAAATACAATTTTATTCATAGTTTTTCTAATTTTGAATGACGAATAAATTTTTATTCTTCATTCAAGCACTTTCGAATGATGAATAAATTTTTATTCATCACCCAAATAATTTCAAATAACGAATAAATTTTTATTTTTCATTCAAGCACTTTCGAATAACGAATAAATTGTTATTCATCATTCAAGTAATTTCAAATAACGAATAAATTTTTATTCATTCAAGCACTTTCGAATGATTCATCATTCAAGTAATTTCAAATGACGAATAAATTTTTATTCTTCATTCAAGCACTTTCGAATGATGAATAAATTTTTATTCATCACCCAAATAATTTCAAATAACGAATAAATTTTTATTTTTCATTCAAGCACTTTCGAATAACGAATAAATTGTTATTCATCATTCAAGTAATTTCAAATAACGAATAAATTTTTATTCATTCAAGCACTTTCGAATGATTCATCATTCAAGTAATTTCAAATGACGAATAAATTTTTATTCTTCATTCAAGCACTTGCGAATGATGAATAAATTTTTATTCATCACCCAAATAATTTCAAATAACGAATAAATTTTTATTCTTCATTCAAGTAATTTCAAATAACGAATAAATTTTTATTCATTCAAGCACTTTCGAATGATAATAATTTTTATTCATCACTCAAGTAATTTAGAATGACGAATAAATTTTTATTCTTCATTCAAGTAATTTCAAATAACGAATAAATTTTTATTCATCATTCAAGTAATTTCAAATAACGAATAAATTTTTATTCATTCAAGCACTTTCGAATGATAATAATTTTTATGCATCACTCAAGTAATTTAGAATGACGAATAAATTTTTATTCTTCATTAAAGTAATTTCAAATAACGAATAAATTTTTATTCATCATTCAAGTAATTTCAAATAACGAATAAATTTTTATTCATCATTCAAGTAATTTCGAATTAAGGATAAATTTTCATTAATGATTCAAGTAATACTGAAAGGTGAAAGTCTAAAAGGTGACGTTACACAATTTTCATCATTGGATATTTAAAGAATTGAATTAATATTGTAGTTTATGGCCTACCAACTGTCATTTTGACGAGCAACATGATTGCAAGTTTTTGTGTGTGGGCACTTTGATGTCTTGATATAAGCATTTGCCACCAGACAACATTCTCTCAATTTTAGTATTTAAAAACTTAAAAATCTTAAAAAAACTTGCTTAATAATTACCTAAAACGTAATAATAAATAATTCAATAGGGAACATCATCTTATTTTGATTTAGTATCAAAATTCTTTCTTTCTTTCAAGTGAAAATATGGCTGTCAAACTATCAAATTGCCTGCAATAGATGTCAAGCAATAAGCACTGACATGTATTGCAGCCTATGAGAAATAAGCTGTCTCCATTGGAAATATATCTTGGCACATGATTATCAAGCCATCAGTGTTTTCCTGTGGAGACAGGGCCTTATGAAACTTTAAAAAGTTTTTTTATTTATTACATGCTGTACATAAAACTTACTCAAAACTCATTTAGTTCCGAGATATTGAGTAAAAATTGTCGTTAATTTAGTAAAAATTTTTATCACATTTTGTCGTATTTCATACAAAAAGGCTGCCAAATTGTGGACAAATGACGCTTACTACAAAATTTTACTAAAGAAAAGCCTTCATAAACTCAAAAGTAATTAACAAAAAACATTAAAAATTAAATAATTTAATAATTTTGTGAACTAGTAACATTTTCAGAGACTTTAAAGAAGATCTACCTTCGCGTTTATGAAAAATTGCATTCCAAACTTCAATCGCGATTTCCCACAACCTGCCGAAATTAACATACGACAATCCCAGGCGACGAGATGTTATTCCAACTTATTATTATTAGTACGTCGGGTATACTCGCGCTGCGACCTAAAAGATCTATTGTGCTAAACCCTGATTGTAGTCACTCCAACCTTAGGCTATTTAAGAAATTAAGTACATTGGAGGGTGCCGTGTTCCAAATCTTGGATGGAGAAGACAATCGTTCCCCAAGGTGCATCAGTCTGCTATTCATGATACGCGGGCAGTCACACAGAATGTGCTCTGAGGTTTCCTTCGCCAGCCCACAGAACCTGCAATCCGTCTCTACAGAAAGCCCCATTTTGTTCAGATGGTACCTTAACTTGCAGTGTCCTGTCAGGTAGCCTGTAATAGTCCTAAGACACTCCCGGCTGAGTTCACGGAGTCTTTCTGAGTTCCTCCTGGAAGGAGTTATGGATTTCTTTGATTGTCTCATTCCCTTTGACTTACGCCAGTGGGCAGCAATCTGAGATTCCTCCCAACTCCTAAGTAGTTCTGCAGTGTATCCTNTTGTGGACAAATGACGCTTACTACAAAATTTTACTAAAGAAAAGCCTTCATAAACTCAAAAGTAATTAACAAAAAACATTAAAAATTAAATAATTTAATAATTTTGTGAACTAGTAACATTTTCAGAGACTTTAAAGAAGATCTACCTTCGCGTTTATGAAAAATTGCATTCCAAACTTCAATCGCGATTTCCCACAACCTGCCGAAATTAACATACGACAATCCCAGGCGACGAGATGTTATTCCAACTTATTATTATTAGTACGTCGGGTATACTCGCGCTGCGACCTAAAAGATCTATTGTGCTAAACCCTGATTGTAGTCACTCCAACCTTAGGCTATTTAAGAAATTAAGCACATTGGAGGGTGCCGTGTTCCAAATCTTGGATGGAGAAGACAATCGTTCCCCAAGGTGCATCAGTCTGCTATTCATGATACGCGGGCAGTCACACAGAATGTGCTCTGAGGTTTCCTTCGCCAGCCCACAGAACCTGCAATCCGTCTCTACAGAAAGCCCCATTTTGTTCAGATGGTACCTTAACTTGCAGTGTCCTGTCAGGTAGCCTGTAATAGTCCTAAGACACTCCCGGCTGAGTTCACGGAGTCTTTCTGAGTTCCTCCTGGAAGGAGTTATGGATTTCTTTGATTGTCTCATTCCCTTTGACTTACGCCAGTGGGCAGCAATCTGAGATTCCTCCCAACTCCTAAGTAGTTCTGCAGTGTATCCTGTAGATGTACCACAGAAAGGTTCGGGACCATGCATTCGCGTTTGGGCCCCACGTTTTGCGAGATAGTCAGTCCTTTCGTTGCCTTCAAACCCTTCATGCCCAGGGACCCACCACAGCGTAACTCTATTATGGGCTGCTAGGCTATTCAGAAGAGTTTTACAAATGTCCACAAGCCTTGATGTCGTTCTAAATGAGTCTAAGGCCCTTAGTGCTGCCTGGCTATCCGATATAATATTTATTCTGGCCCCGTTTGTCCTCCGAAGACATTCTCGAACAAAGACTTCGATTGCGAAGATCTCCGCCTGGAATATGGTTGGGTATGAGCCCACTGGCAGACTTTTCTGGAACCTTGGTCCAAGCACACCTGCCCCAGTACTCCCGTCTTCCATCTTTGATCCATCGGTATACCATATGTTAGGAAAAAGGCTCCTTCAAGCGAAGTGAATATGCACGCGTTAATTTGCTGATTGACTTCTAGTCGTTGCTTGTTTTTATTTATTTATTTATTATAAGAAAATGAGTGAGTGAATCACCCCTTTACTAGTGTTTGGAGCGCTAGTGTCAACCACCTTCGGCTCACTTTTAATTTTTTGTTTTTTGAAATGTTATTCGCATATATCTAAATGAGGGTTAACTCTAGATTAACCACATCAGATCAGCCAGTTTGAGGTAATTGTTTATTTTTTGGATCGATTTTACGTCGGTGTTTTTTAGTATCTCTATCGGAGTGGTATTTCCAAATATGTTGCGTCTAGCTGAGTCGAAAGCGTTGCAATCGTTTAACAGGTGTGGGATGGATAGTACGGGGTTGGGGCAATACGGGCACTGTGGCGGGGCGAACCATTGAGTAGGTAGCTATGTGTAGCGATAGTGTGTCCAATGCGCATTCTGCTGAACCTTTTGAGGTTGTTGCAGTTTGTGCTAGTGGGGAAGTTAGGTGTGAGACCTTCGGTGTTCAGGTTGGTATAATGGTGAGTGAACTCTTTCCACCCACAACCTGCCGAAATTAACATACGACAATCCCAGGCGACGAGATGTTATTCCAACTTATTATTATTAGTACGTCGGGTATACTCGCGCTGCGACCTAAAAGATCTATTGTGCTAAACCCTGATTGTAGTCACTCCAACCTTAGGCTATTTAAGAAATTAAGTACATTGGAGGGTGCCGTGTTCCAAATCTTGGATGGAGAAGACAATCGTTCCCCAAGGTGCATCAGTCTGCTATTCATGATACGCGGGCAGTCACACAGAATGTGCTCTGAGGTTTCCTTCGCCAGCCCACAGAACCTGCAATCCGTCTCTACAGAAAGCCCCATTTTGTTCAGATGGTACCTTAACTTGCAGTGTCCTGTCAGGTAGCCTGTAATAGTCCTAAGACACTCCCGGCTGAGTTCACGGAGTCTTTCTGAGTTCCTCCTGGAAGGAGTTATGGATTTCTTTGATTGTCTCATTCCCTTTGACTTACGCCAGTGGGCAGCAATCTGAGATTCCTCCCAACTCCTAAGTAGTTCTGCAGTGTATCCTGTAGATGTACCACAGAAAGGTTCGGGACCATGCATTCGCGTTTGGGCCCCACGTTTTGCGAGATAGTCAGTCCTTTCGTTGCCTTCAAACCCTTCATGCCCAGGGACCCACCACAGCGTAACTCTATTATGGGCTGCTAGGCTATTCAGAAGAGTTTTACAAATGTCCACAAGCCTTGATGTCGTTCTAAATGAGTCTAAGGCCCTTAGTGCTGCCTGGCTATCCGATATAATATTTATTCTGGCCCCGTTTGTCCTCCGAAGACATTCTCGAACAAAGACTTCGATTGCGAAGATCTCCGCCTGGAATATGGTTGGGTATGAGCCCACTGGCAGACTTTTCTGGAACCTTGGTCCAAGCACACCTGCCCCAGTACTCCCGTCTTCCATCTTTGATCCATCGGTATACCATATGTTAGGAAAAAGGCTCCTTCAAGCGAAGTGAATATGCACGCGTTAATTTGCTGATTGACTTCTAGTCGTTGCTTGTTTTTATTTATTTATTTATTATAAGAAAATGAGTGAGTGAATCACCCCTTTACTAGTGTTTGGAGCGCTAGTGTCAACCACCTTCGGCTCACTTTTAATTTTTTGTTTTTTGAAATGTTATTCGCATATATCTAAATGAGGGTTAACTCTAGATTAACCACATCAGATCAGCCAGTTTGAGGTAATTGTTTATTTTTTGGATCGATTTTACGTCGGTGTTTTTTAGTATCTCTATCGGAGTGGTATTTCCAAATATGTTGCGTCTAGCTGAGTCGAAAGCGTTGCAATCGTTTAACAGGTGTGGGATGGATAGGACGGGGTTGGGGCAATACGGGCACTGTGGC
>NW_016157410.1:207615-219186 GCF_001687245.7 Rhagoletis zephyria | reverse complement strand
ACTTTCGCTTCTTTTCCTCGCTAGGTTTAGTTTAGTGCGTCGCGGATAAGTGTTATTAGTAGGTTGTTGCTGTTGTTCGAATTGGTGATAGATTGTATCGTTGACAATCTATCGGAGCAGATGACGTGCTTGTTTTTTGATTTGAGAGCAAATTGTGTTGCTGAGAGTATAGCATTAGCTTCCGCTGTATACACTGAAGAGAAATCAGGTAGGTTACCCACCGCGATGGTATTACCGTTTGCTTCAATGGCCGCGAAAGCAGTGATCTCCCTGATTTCTGTCCCATCCGTATATAGGAAGTTCCAATCCTGCTGTTTTAGATCCGTTTCTATTTGGGTGAAGCTTTGTCTGTACGCTGCTGATGACGTGGTGTTTTTACCATAGACCGTCAGGTTGAGTATCATAAGCCTACGAAAATTGAACCATGGTGGAGGACGGTTGATGTTAGGTTTGAAAGGCGTGAAATCAATACCTAATTCGACCGCTGTATTGATGCATCTTATTATGGTTGATTGACGGTTCGATGTTTTCATCCTTTTTGTTACTGCTTCGATAGCTTTGTGCAGGATTACGGTATTGGACTGCATGGGGCGAACCATTGAGTAGGTAGCTATGTGTAGCGATAGTGTGTCCAATGCGCATTCTGCTGAACCTTTTGAGGTTGTTGCAGTTTGTGCAGTTCCCCAGGTGTGAGACCTTCGGTGTTCAGGTTGGTATAATGGTGAGTGTACTCTTTCCAACTTTCGCTTCTTTTCCTCGCTAGGTTTAGTTTAGTGCGTCGCGGATAAGTGTTATTAGTAGGTTGTTGCTGTTGTTCGAATTGGTGATAGATTGTATCGTTGACAATCTATCGGAGCAGATGACGTGCTTGTTTTTTGATTTGAGAGCAAATTGTGTTGCTGAGAGTATAGCATTAGCTTCCGCTGTATACACTGAAGAGAAATCAGGTAGGTTACCCACCGCGATGGTATTACCGTTTGCTTCAATGGCCGCGAAAGCAGTGATCTCCCTGATTTCTGTCCCATCCGTATATAGGAAGTTCCAATCCTGCTGTTTTAGATCCGTTTCTATTTGGGTGAAGCTTTGTCTGTACGCTGCTGATGACGTGGTGTTTTTACCATAGACCGTCAGGTTGAGTATCATAAGCCTACGAAAATTGAACCATGGTGGAGGACGGTTGATGTTAGGTTTGAAAGGCGTGAAATCAATACCTAATTCGACCGCTGTATTGATGCATCTTATTATGGTTGATTGACGGTTCGATGTTTTCATCCTTTTTGTTACTGCTTCGATAGCTTTGTGCAGGATTACGGTATTGGACTGCATGAGTTTTGGTATTAATTAATGACGGAAGACCTGTTTCAGTCAGAGTGAATTTCACCGGAGATGTTGGAAAAGCGCGTATACATCTTCTGGCCGCACAATGATATGGCTGTAGGATGCGGCTCAGGTTGCTCCGAGCACAGTACCCGGAAATGGCCAGCCCATAGTCCATTTTTGACAGCATTAGGGCTTTCGTTGCATTTATTAGCGTGTTAGGATGAACCAGGCAGTGTTTTGACGAAAGATATTTGATTATGCTGAGCCTAGTATCTAGGGTGGTTCTTAAATATATACAATGTTGCTTAAACGTAAGTTTATTATCAAATATGATACGTAGAATTCTTAAGCTATGACAATTAGGGATATTTACATTATTGTATGATAGATTTAATGGAGGACAAAGCCTATTGTTGCAGATATGAAAAATTTTGCATTTATTGTACGACAGTTTGGCTCCTGAGGTATTTGACCATTCTGTGATTTTATATAGTATCTGCAAGAAAGCGCCTTCTATCACCGTTAAATCTTTACATTTGGTAAAAACTAAGACATCGTCCGCGTATATTACATGAGAGATTCTCTTATGGTTTTGAAGAATGTTGTTAACTTCATCAAAAGCAATGATGAATAGAACCACTGACAAAGGTGAACCTTGTGGTATTCCGTTAAAAAGATTGTAGGTGTTTGAGAATTTGTTATTTAACCTAACAGAAAACGTGCGGTTGGATAAAAATGATTTCACAAAGTTGAAAATTTTAGGGCCAATTTGCCATTTAGTCAGTTGTTGCAGCACCACATGAGCGCCTATCCTGTCGTACGCCTTTTCAAAATCAAGGCTTAGTGTAGATACGAGATTTTTTGTCGCCAGTGCTGTCGTCGCGAAATGTTCAAAATATAGTAATGCGCCTTGACCTTCTTTAAATGCCACCTGATGTGGGTAAATGAGACCGTTAGAAGCTGCAAACCACATAATGCGCTGGCGATAATTTTTTCCAGTGTTTTGCTTAAGCAGGGGAGAAGAGAGATGGGTCTATAGCCTAACACACTAGAGCCGCATTGCTGGGGTTTGGGGATTGGGAGGACAATTGCGCTCTTCCACGCGTGTGGAAGCTGACCTTGAACAAGAATGTTGTTGTAAAGATCTACTACTCGGTTTTTTGCCTCTCTGCGAAGATTTTTTATAATAGGGTAGGAGATGCGGTCTCTGCCAGGAGTTTTCCCTGTCATTTTTGTGAGTGTAAGGTCGAATTCGAAGTTGGGGGATTCAATTTTCTTTGCACTTAATGATATTGGTATGTGCGAATATGTTCTACTAAAACACGCTTTTTTTCTTCATTGAAAAGGTGGTGAAAATTGGAATCTTTGGAATAATTTGACCAGAATTTGCCCAAATGGTTTGCAATGTCTGCTGAGGAGTAGACAATACCGTCAGCTGTGTTCATAAAACGTATTGAAGTGGGTGTGTAGGTCCCTGTAAGTCTTTTGATGTTTGACCAGATTTTTTATGGGTCAGAGTCGGGAGTTATTGACGCTGTTAGTTTCTCTAGGCTTTGCCTTTTGGCTTCTTTTAGCTTCTTTTTAAAATAGGCGTTCGATTTCTTGTATGCCAAAAGGTTATAAAGGGATCTATGTCTTTTGTAATTATGCCACAATTGCTGTTTTTTTATCTCTAATTGAGGCAAGGTATGCAGACCAGTACGGGACTACCGATTTGTATGATTTCAAGTGGGTTTGTGGAATTGACGAATGAGCAGCAGTTCGAATTGAACTGCATATATTTTTTGCTTCTTTGTTTATATTCTCCGACTGTGCACGTGCTGATATGAGCCTATTTACTAAATATTGGAATTTCGGCCAATTTTCATGATCTGTTAGAAATTTAGGTTTGGGGAAACCAGGGGTTGACGAAGCTGTAACTATTTTGGTAAGCAGTGGAAAGTGGTCACTTCCATGAAGCTGTGTTAAGGTAGAACAGGTAAGGTTGGGCCCTATACCGGTGGAGCAAATGCTGACGTCTACATGTGTAAACGTTTGGTGGGTTGAGAAGTGTGTTGGGGCCAGGTCGTTTAAGACCATGAGGTTCTTCGACAATATGAAGTCTTCCACTATTTTGCCTCTCTGGTTTGTAGTTGTTGAGCCCCAGAGTGGACTCCATGCATTTAAATCCCCTACAATTAATATGGAGGACGTTTGTGTTGAATGACTGTTGAGGTGGTATATATGTACATATAATTGTGATCTTAAAGCCCAACATCACTTCTATGACCAGTGCTGCTATTGGTGACTGAATAATTATCTGTTTGTGTGGAATACCTCTTTTGATCAGGATTGCGATTCCTTGCTTATTCGAAGTGTTTTGTGGGAGATTGCAAAAATAGCTTGTATATGAATTAGAAATTGGGGCGGTTTGTTGATATGCTAAATGAGTTTCCTGTAATGCAATAATTGTGGGTGAGTGTTCTTTTATTAGAAGTTGTAGTTCATTAAAGTTATTGAATAATCCGTTTAAATTCCACTGGAGTATGTTAAACGTCATTACGGGGTGATAATATGTTTTCAAGGCTATCTGCTGTTGGTGCTATGTCGAAGTCCGAGACGGACGGAGAAGGAGTTACGAAGTAATTGTGCCTTTGGATGAGCTGTTGTGTGAGTTGGGTGATCGGTGAAGCGTTAGGGGAGGAGTTAGTATAAGTTAGGTTAGGATTGGGAGATGTAATGTTTGGAATTATCGCTTTGGATGTTGTTGGAGTTTCTATTAAGGGATTACTGATGGTTGGTAGGTTGGAACTTGATTTGGATAATATGTTTTCAGAGTTACTGTTGATGGATGAGCTATTCTTTGAAGATGCGGTAACTGTTGTGTTTTTGCTTGTAATTGTGCGTGATGGCGGCACATTGCTATTGCCGGCTGTGACGCCCGCGAAAGACGAGGGAGGAGACGTTTTAGGTAGCTGGGAAGTGTAAATTTCTCTTGCTTGCTTTATGGTACATCTGCGTTGGGTCTTGATCTTTAGGATTTCCTTCTGTTGGAGAAACTTTGGACACCTATTCGAGTTCGAAGCATGTTCTTCGTCACAGTTGGCACACTTAATGCGTGAACACTCTGCATTTGGATGGGGTGGAATACTGCAGTTCTGGCATATGGGGACATTTCTGCAGTGTTTAATTGTATGCCCCAAGCGTTGGCAGATTCTGCAGCGCATGGGGTTAGCGAAGTATTCTCTTATATGCACCTTATGCCAAGAAATGTTAATGGTTTCTGGTAGACGGAATAGATCGAAGGTCAGTAGAATTACACCACTTGGAACAATTTTATCGTCAACTTTTTTTGTAATTTTATATACGTTAGTGACCCCCTCGGGAGCTAATTCCTTTGGTATTTCTTCTTCAGGAAGGAACTTTAGAGAGGGTGCGAAGGCGGTACCTTTGACCGAGTTTAAATTGTCGTGGAACTTACATTTTATGTCACAAATGCCTGGGAGCTGTTTAGGGGCAATGAATTTTTCAGCGGTTTTTTTGTCCTTAGCTAGGAGAAGTAAGCTACCATCTCTTAATTCGGATTTGATTTCGATGTCCTTACTTATCACTTGTAGTGATCTATGGACGGCAAAACAGGAGTATTGCGACAGCGGTTTTTGTTCATTCATAGCTGAGACTACAATAAATTTAGGGTTAGGTTTCGTAATAGAAGGGGCTGCAAGTTCGGGGAAATCGTTATTTGGACTGAGTATGCGTTTTTTTTTATTTTGGGACTGGGTGCTAGGGAAGCAAACCTATTGTCCCCAAAATTGAAAGCCCCGGGGGGCATTTTAATTAATTAATGCTGTTTGCACTTGTATTAAGCACGTGTTCTCTTATAACCAGCTCAGAGGAAAACAAAAAGAATAATTGCAGGGAGTTGTTGAAATATAACTGAACCGATCAAGGAAACTGATAGTCAAAGCGAAGTCGAAATAGTGCCGCACACGGCGAATGCTAGTCGACGACCGCCCCAGCGGCCTTTAGTTTGCTTTTTATAGTCTGGACCAGTGATTCCCAAAGTGGTCGAGGTGGACCCCCAGGGGTCCACGGGAGACTCGGCGGGGTGACATGGTGACGTGAAAAAAATATGGGGGTCCATGAGTTGTAAATGGGGGTGTACGAAAATTTATTTGGTTTCGATCTAAAGAACTAAAATGGTTGCTTGATAGCCTCTTTATTTAACTTTAATTTGTTTGAGTGGTGTATAGTGCTCTTGACGCACTGCTGCACTTACCGTCACCTTGTGTTTTCATACGTGGGGAAGCCTTAAAGGCCACCTGCATACTAAAAAGAACCGGATGCTGATATGACAATGAGTGGGGCGCGGCGAAGAGATTTAAGCACTTGTGTCTCTTCAATGCTACAGGATAGTACGCCACCATTATCTTTTTGAAGAGATTCTATAATGTTCAGTTCACTGAGACTGAATGCTGGTTTGATTCCACCGCTGAGACCTGACTCACACATTGTCCAATCTTCACTTATGGCTCCAAAACTGAATCTGGGTCATGATATGAGGTCTTTTTCGAAGTTAATGGAGATAACCTTCACTTTTCTGTAGGGGAATATGCTTCGGTCTTCCAGGCTGAGGTAATTGCAATACTCAAAGCCATGGACTACGTGGTGGAACATAGGTGGAGAGGAAGGAGTCTACGTGATTGCAGTGACAACCAAGCTGCACTTAAGGCATTGGACAGCCCTCTATTTAAGTATTTCCAAACAAGTTCGGCAATGCAAGTCTCGACTAAAATATGATTGTGAACATAACGAGGTTGTTTTACTCTGGGTGCCAGGTCAGGTTACTCAGGAGTACCTGATTATGAGACATCTGATCATTTGGCCAGAATTGGCTCAGACCAGGCACTCCTCGGTCCGCAACCAGTTTTAGCACTCCCACCTTCGGCAATCGAAGCCCCCATCAGTAACTGGGTGAATACTTCGCTCAGCAAAGACTGAGAGGCATCGAGGGGATGCAGATGGGCAAAACTCATGTTGCCTTCAATCTCACAAGGTCTATCTAATTTTTTGCTCTCACTGAGCAGACGACACTGCAGACAACTTGCTGGACTGCTGACTAGTCACTTCACGTGGCACAAACACCTGACTGTGATAGGCGTAAATGACAAGTCCATTTGCCCCTCTTGCCTTGAAGAAGATGAGACGGTGGAACACTTTTTGTGCCTCTTGCTTGCTTGGCTATTTGTCATCGATTTTTTTTTAGCTCGTTCTTTTCTCTATTGTCAGTTTCTGAATTAAAAGTTTGGCGTAAAAAGCTTAGCCGCTTTGATGTTTTAAGTTTTGTGTTTTAAAAATGTGTCACTTTAAAACTCGGAGCGATAAAAATAAAAATGATGCCATTAATACAAATAAACTATTTTACATATACTCCACGTGTAAAGTCATGAGAGAGCCGAACATTTGATGAGTTTATGGTGACGATAATGTAAATAACGCTAGCGCCCGCAGTGCTCTTAAAAAATATAACTCCTCCGAGCGAGAGAGTATTTTGATGTATTTACGAGTTCTATTTTTTTAAAATCTACAAGTGTGTAATCACATTATTTTTATAAATAGAACACAAGAAAATATTTTACTTTTATTTTGGTCACTCTGAGTTTAGTTTTTGAATTCACCCGCGATGCAAATTTACATTGCTAGATCTTATTTTCACATTTAATTTTTTTACGAGCTTTGGGAATATTTAGAAATGTATCAGCAGGGGTCCACCGAAACCAGTAAATTTTTGAAAGGGGCCTACGAGAATAAAAGTTTGGAAACCTCTGGTCTGGACGATTCTTTCAGCTTGCCCATTAGTAGCAGGATGGTAAGGAGCGCCTTGCTTGTGTACAATTCCATTTGACTTTAGGAAGATAGAAATTTTTCGGAGTTGAATTGTGTTCCATGGCCGCTGACCATGACACGGGGTATGCCATATGTTGAAAAAATTTCTCTGCATTCTTATATTGTAGTTTCCGTGGTCATGTTGTTCACTGCTTTTACGGCCGGCCATTTGCTTAAAGCATCAACCAGTACAAATAAATATTTGCCACAAACTGGCCCCGCGTAATCAACGTGTACCCTCTCAAATATTTTACCTGGGGGCAGCCATGGATGGACTGGAACCATTCTAAGACTAGGTCNAAGTTCGGCAATGCAAGTCTCGACTAAAATATGATTGTGAACATAACGAGGTTGTTTTACTCTGGGTGCCAGGTCAGGTTACTCAGGAGTACCTGATTATGAGACATCTGATCATTTGGCCAGAATTGGCTCAGACCAGGCACTCCTCGGTCCGCAACCAGTTTTAGCACTCCCACCTTCGGCAATCGAAGCCCCCATCAGTAACTGGGTGAATACTTCGCTCAGCAAAGACTGAGAGGCATCGAGGGGATGCAGATGGGCAAAACTCATGTTGCCTTCAATCTCACAAGGTCTATCTAATTTTTTGCTCTCACTGAGCAGACGACACTGCAGACAACTTGCTGGACTGCTGACTAGTCACTTCACGTGGCACAAACACCTGACTGTGATAGGCGTAAATGACAAGTCCATTTGCCCCTCTTGCCTTGAAGAAGATGAGACGGTGGAACACTTTTTGTGCCTCTTGCTTGCTTGGCTATTTGTCATCGATTTTTTTTTAGCTCGTTCTTTTCTCTATTGTCAGTTTCTGAATTAAAAGTTTGGCGTAAAAAGCTTAGCCGCTTTGATGTTTTAAGTTTTGTGTTTTAAATATGTGTCACTTTAAAACTCGGAGCGATAAAAATAAAAATGATGCCATTAATACAAATAAACTATTTTACATATACTCCACGTGTAAAGTCATGAGAGAGCCGAACATTTGATGAGTTTATGGTGACGATAATGTAAATAACGCTAGCGCCCGCAGTGCTCTTAAAAAATATAACTCCTCCGAGCGAGAGAGTATTTTGATGTATTTACGAGTTCTATTTTTTTAAAATCTACAAGTGTGTAATCACATTATTTTTATAAATAGAACACAAGAAAATATTTTACTTTTATTTTGGTCACTCTGAGTTTAGTTTTTGAATTCACCCGCGATGCAAATTTACATTGCTAGATCTTATTTTCACATTTAATTTTTTTACGAGCTTTGGGAATATTTAGAAATGTATCAGCAGGGGTCCACCGAAACCAGTAAATTTTTGAAAGGGGCCTACGAGAATAAAAGTTTGGAAACCTCTGGTCTGGACGATTCTTTCAGCTTGCCCATTAGTAGCAGGATGGTAAGGAGCGCCTTGCTTGTGTACAATTCCATTTGACTTTAGGAAGATAGAAATTTTTCGGAGTTGAATTGTGTTCCATGGCCGCTGACCATGACACGGGGTATGCCATATGTTGAAAAAATTTCTCTGCATTCTTATATTGTAGTTTCCGTGGTCATGTTGTTCACTGCTTTTACGGCCGGCCATTTGCTTAAAGCATCAACCAGTACAAATAAATATTTGCCACAAACTGGCCCCGCGTAATCAACGTGTACCCTCTCAAATATTTTACCTGGGGGCAGCCATGGATGGACTGGAACCATTCTAAGACTAGGTCTCGTACTTTGGCAGGCTGCGCAGTCTGAAATTAGCTTTTCTATGTCATCGTCGATATGTTGCCACCAGCAATAGGCGCGTACAAGCATTTTCATTTCCAGTATGTAGTTCCTCCAAACCCCTGTCGCGTAGCTTTTAGGTATGTAGACCCGAATACCACGAAGCAGACATTCTTTTTGTAAGGTGAATTCAGCTTGTGGTATACCGAATCTGTCTTTTGGTTCGCAAAATCTTCCGTGTTTCAAACATTCAAGTAAATTAGCAACCTCCGTATCCTTGCTTGTGGCTTCGGACAAACAATCGATTTTCACTGGTAAGTTCTGGATGAACTCCATCTCGACCACGTCAACTTCTTCAATAGCTGCGTACGTGTCTGAAGAAGGCAATCGCGACAACGCATCAGCATTCGCGTTCTCTTGGCTTTTCTTAACTCGTACGTCATAATTAAAAGCTTCTAAGTATATTGCGTAGTGCTGCATACGCTTAGCTGATAATGTGGGTAAGCCTTTTTGTGGTGAGAAAATTTGGGCAATCGCCTTGTTGTCAGTCACTAAGGTGAATTTTGTACCAAAAATGTATTCATAAAACTTCTTTACGCCGAAAATTACAGCATAGGCCTCTCTGTCTACTTGACTATACTTTTTCTGTACTGCATTCAACGTTTGCGAAGCAAATTGTATTGGGCTTTCGCTGCCATCTGCGAACGTGTGGCTTAGAACTGCACCAACCCCAGTAGGGCTTGCATCCACTGCCAATACCAAGGGCAGCTTTGGGTTGTAATGTGTTAGGATAGTATCCGACTGCATCAAAGTTTTTATTTTTCCGAAGGCTTCAACGTATCTGGCATTAAATTTAAATGGCACGTTTTGACGTAACAGCATATTCAGCGGGTAAACAACATCGCCTAAATTTTGAACGAACCGCCCGTAATAGTTTATCAGACCTAAAACTGCACGTAATTCATCCTTTGTAGTCGGTGGTTTCATATTCTGTATCGCAAAAATTTTACTGCGTAACTTGCGATTGCCGGATTTATCGATTTCGTAGCCGCAATATTCAATTCGGTCTCGCAAAAATTCTGACTTCTTCAGATTGATGCGCATATTGTGCTCATTTAACCTGCGTAAAACCTTTTCAATGCGTTGTAAATGTGTTTCATCATCGCTGTGATTTTTATGTCGTCTAGAAATACAGTTACACCCGGCAGGTCGCTGAGGGTTAATTCCATAAATCTTTGCCACTTGGTGCGCACGCTACTCCGAACATCAAACGGGTTGGTTTGTACAGCCCTTTGTGTGTACTAAGGGTAAGTAAGTGTTGATTGTCAGGATGCACTTCGAGTTGTAGGTATGCATTAGACCTATCCATTTTAGAAAACTTTTCGCCGTCCGCCATGGCACTAAAAAGTTCGCCAATAGTGGGAAGCGGATGTTCGTCGACCACTAAGGCAGGATTCAGTGTGACTTTGTAGTCACCACAAATTCAGTCAGCTTGCTGCTGACGTCAACGTTTGCATCAATTGCATTCACACTCGAGTTTTTTTGTAGTATAGAGCAGGGTTGTTGCGAATATTCGCATTCGCATTCGCAACCGCGGAGCTTCCGCGTAAATTTTAACATTCGCATTCGCAATAATCAATGCGGATCTTTGCGAATGCGAATATTGAAGGGACCGAAACTAACAGTTATTTTCTTTACGAGTTAAACTTGGCCAAATATTTTTTATTCCCAACTAAAAGTCCTTTCCGGACAATAAACAAACCGCCTATACAAATTAAACAAGTTTGGTATCAAATGAAAGAGGACTTAAATAGCTTTAAAACCGAAATGTCTAAACAAGCAAAGTCACCTATTGAAAAATATTTCAATAAAAAATATTAATTAATTACCATAGAACAAACCTTGGGTCAGGTATATGAATTTCTTTAGTATTAAATGATATAATATGTAAATAGAGGTGGTAACCTTCCTACGTTATTTCTGTATAAAAGCAATTTCAGTCCTCTTTTACATGATACCAATTTTTTTTAATTTTGATAAGCTGTTTGTTTATTATCCAGAAAAACTTTCGGAATAAAAAATATTAGGCCAAGTTTAACTGGTAAAAAAATAACTGTTATTTTCGGTCCCTGGAATATTATGCAAGTGCAATAACGCGGCTGAAAAACAACAAAGCCGCTGGAGCTGACAGCCTGCCAGCTGAGCTATTCAAGTACGGCGGCGAGGAGTTGATAAGGTGCATGCATCAACTCTTGTGCAGAATATGGTCAGATGAACGCATGCCCGACGACTGGAATTTAAGTGTGCTCTGCCCAATCCACAAGAAAGGTGACCCCGCCATTCGCGCCAACTACCGCGGGATCAGCCTTCTAAGCATAGGTTACAAGGTCTTATCGAGCGTATTGTGTGAAAGACTGAAGCCCACCGTCAATGAACTGATTGGNAAAGGATCGACACTCACCACCTATTTGTCGACTGTAAAGCCGCTTTTGACAGCAATAAAAGGGGTTGCTTATACGCCGCTATGTCTGAACTTGGCATCCCCTCAAAACTCATACGGCTGTGTAAAATGACGTTGAGCTTGTAATTCATTTTTGATCTTCTCTTCTGTGACTGGCCAGATATACGTTTTATCATTCTTCTTCTTCTTTTTTGGCGCTGTAACCGCC
>NW_016157410.1:203560-207161 GCF_001687245.7 Rhagoletis zephyria | reverse complement strand
AACTAAAATCGAAAAACGCTGTTGACGTTACTGGTTCTCCACATTCAGAAACAACCAAAAGAATGAGAATGAAGAATTCTTTGGAAAACAACGGTGTTTAAACAACGATCTTGCCATGATACTAGATTGTGAAGATGAAAGTCAGGAGGATACATACGACATTTACAAACCGATGCAATTCCCAAAAGAATTATTGCACCGCAATAAAAAATAAGTAAATATAACTGAAAGTCCTCTCGACGGGTGCAGCGTCAATCGAGAAGAATTTACAATTTTGTCAAGTTTCAAGTTTTTCGCAGCGAGCGAGTAGTTATTTAGTGGCGCAGGTTTGATTTACGACCCTTGAAAACATTTTATTGAATACAATGTTCCAATTTTTTAATTCAAGTTCTAAAAAAAATCTATTAAAAATTACTAACCTTTCCATTTTTTATTCAACTAAATCACCAAATCTACTCACCTAAATTATTTCTTAACATAAACCGAACATTAAATACCCGGCGCAAGTATTCAATATAGTTTTTTCACCTTTCCGAAAACTACCGCTACATGGTAAGCAGTGGTGGTTTTACGTCTATTTCAAACATCTTCGATAGAACGTTCAGTTAGACATAATGAGATAAACTTATATAAATATATGTGGGCGGCATCACACCCATTTTCCAAAATTCCATAATAATGTTACTTCTTTTCAAGGGATTGTGGTTAGTATCAATTTTGGGTAAAATTAGCGTTAAAAAATGTGGTCGTAATTTTAGTCAGATTTCAATAACTTTCAACGTTTTGCCTTTATGGGACAACACAATAATCATACCGAGTTTGGTACACATTGATCGAACGGTTACCGAGATACACATATGTGGTCTTAAGTGGGCGGGGTCACGCCCATTTTCCAACATTTTATTATACGCGTACTTTTTGCTAAATAATTATTGCAAACATTAATTTTTAATAAATAAGCTTCAGTATTTACTGATTTATCGAAGCTTTCGTATTTCTCTAAATTACCGTTATGTGGGATGTGGGCGTGGTTTTTATCCGATTTTTTTTTTAATTTTCAGCCGTTTGGTATGTTTGGTGAAGGCCAACAACTGTGGCAAGTTTGGGAGAAATTGGTGGAGCGGTTCCCAAGATATACACATGTAATCATAAGTGAGCGCGCCTACGCCAAATTTCCAAATATTTATAATATTCTTATTTTTCGTTTAAAAATGATTGCTTATATCAATTTTGAGTGAGTAAGCTTCAGTAGTTACTAAAATATCGCAGTTTTCGTATTTCTGAAAACTACCGTTATATGGGAGGTAGGCGTGGTTATCGTCCGTGCCCATTTTCAACACCATCTGCCCTACGCTCAAAAGAAGTACACATACCAAGTTTCATTAAGATATCTCAATTTTTACTCGAGTTATCGTGTGCACATATGTAAACAGATTATAACGCCTTTGCGTACAAGTGTGCTTGGGTATAAAAATACTTGACATCCGCATTCGCATCCGCATCCGCGGATGTTAGCGTTTAAACATCCGCATCCGCGGATGTCTAAAATTCGACATTCGCAACGTCCCTGGTATAGAGTACCAATCGAGCTTGCGATCAGATCGCACTATGTAAATTTTTGCATTTTCTGCTTTGCTATCATTCACGGTGACCCAAATGTAACCAAGGCAATCTAGCTTAGTTTTGCAGTAACTGTATAACTCGATGTCCGTAGTTTTTACACGTTCGTTTGAGAAGTATTTCTTGGCGTCATCTACGTTTATGAGTGTTACAGGTGATCCCGTGTCGATTTCGGACTCAATATTTTTGTTGTTCACATTAAGTTTGCAAACACTTTATCACGTGAACCTTTTGCTTTGGGAAGGTCCAATTGAAACAAATCTTCCACCGTGCATTCCTGTTTTGCATTGTCGTCCGCACTTATCATATTTAATGATTTCTTTTTACGTTGTAAACATATCTTCTGTAAATGGCCCTTCTTTTTTGCAAAAATGTCAAGTCACTTCTTTGTATTGACATTTATCGGCCATATGACCAGCGTTACCACATCGATAACAATTTTTCTTTGAAATGGTAGAGGTTTCTTTTTTTGTATCGCTTTGAGGTTTTTTGTGTTTGCTTTTTATGTATCGGATTTTATTAACTGTTTCCCCACCTCCGTTGTTTTTATGTAATTCGCCTCCTTCTTTCTCTAAAGTTTCTGGCTGCGTAAGCCAAAAACGCATTGATTACGTAAAGCTTTGTCTAAAATCGCACCAAATCCACATCCCGCAGACAATCTTCGTAATGCAACCAAGTAATCAGTACATGATTCATCTTCCTTTTGTTTTCGAAGGTGAAAACGGTAGCTTTCCAATATTTCATTGCCTTTAGGATTGAAATATTCTTCCAACACAGCAACAATTTCCGTGTACGGCATATCTTCCAGGGCTTTAGGTAGTACTTTATCACAAAGTATATCGTACGTAGAAGCTCCCATAAAATGAAGAAGTAAAGGTTTTCGGTTCGTTAAATCAGCATTGTAAATTTTCAACGCGGTTTCAAACCGTTTAACCCATCGGCTCCATGTTATGGTTTTCCGATCAAATGCGTCGAATGTAAATGCGGACATTGTATTGCCAGCAGTATTTCTATTTTTCTGTGAGTCAGGCATTTTGCGAAATGCAATTTTAAACAGAGCTATCGTATAATTCAGAAACCGATCCTCGTCGCCAGAACTGTTAGGAAAAAGGCTCTTTCAAGCGAAATGAATATGCACGCGTTTATTTGCTGACTGACTTCTAGTCGTTGTTTCTTTTTATTTTGTGCTTATTACTAGTACGCTACAATACGTCGTATGCTACAATTACATACTTAAATATTGATTAAGTATACAGTATATAACACCATACTTGGGACCCTTCGTCAATCATAGATATTATCGCTTTTCAGGAATTCTGACCTTGTGGGGCTTATCAAAAGATAATTTCGGTAGCATGATATCTGTGAGCTTGATAGCGTGATCATCCAGAAAAGGCTTGAGAACGTCCAAGTGTCCCCAAAGATCTCCACTATTCATACTGATTACATTGGGCAGCCGTATGGAGCTCCAGCAGGCCTCCTTTTCTATCAGAATAGATAGGAGAGGAGGTCGTGAAACCTGTTGTCACATATGCGGCACTGGCCTGGTGGCCAAAAGCAAAGAAAGCTAGTGCGGGTGCCACCTTGAGCAAGCTACACAGCTTGATCTGTGTGGCCATCACAGGAGCTATGCGCACCTGTCCAACGGATGCCTGTAATTATACTGAGGGCATCCGTTGGACAGGTGCGCATAGCTCCTGTGATGGCCACACAGATCAAGCTGTGTAGCTTGCTCAAGGTGGCACCCGCACTAGCTTTCTTTGCTTTTGGCCACCAGGCCAGTGCCGCATATGTGACAACAGGTTTCACGACCTCCTCTCCTATCTATTCTGATAGAAAAGGAGGCCTGCTGGAGCTCCATACGGCTGCCCAATGTAATCAGTATGAATAGTGGAGATCTTTGGGGACACTTGGACGTTCTCAAGCCTTTTCTGGATGATCACGCTATCAAGCTCACAGATATCATGCTACCGAAATTATC
>NW_016157410.1:187791-203266 GCF_001687245.7 Rhagoletis zephyria | reverse complement strand
TATTGTAACTTTACATGTCATATGGCAACTCCGTATATATGTATATGTATATTGATACTTGGCAGCACAGTTAAATATATCGAGCTGTCATTATTCATTCTTTTTATAATTATTCATTCTGTAGAATCATCGTTCATACAACTTAAATTAAATGAAATATAATTATCTGAATTGAACAACCTGTGTAACACTTCTTCCAATTAAACCACAACAATTCTGGCGACGAGGTGAACTATCGGCATACAACAATTCTGGAAATAAAATGGATGCAAAGCAGTTCGCAGACTTCATGGCGATCCAGCGGCAAATTCTGGAAAAAGTGTCNGGCCTCAAGTTCATAGACGGATGAAATTGGTCCCGTAGAACCATTCACTTCTCGCTCTATGTGGAGGCGAAAGAGTTCCCAGTTTGTTTTTCTGGGATTTCTGTAAACATGGTTTGTCGCTCTTTGGGCTTCTATATCGAATCGAATATGCCGGTGGTCCGACATAGTTACCTCATTTGAGACATGCCAGTTTGAGATAAAGGTCGACAAGTTAGTTGAGGAAATTTTCAAGTCTAGAACCTCCCCTATTATAGCATTGACAAAGGTCGGCTCATTACCCCGGTTAAGAATAAATAAATTGTTCTTAGTGATAAATTCAAGAAATGACTCCCCTCTAGAATTGGTGTCCAAGCTACCCCATACACAGTGATGGGTATTGGCGTTGCAGCTCATTACTAGTTTCAGCTTTCTCCTTCTGCAGTACTCCTCTAGGGCTATTACTTCCCTTGCGGGCATCTCGCAGCTGTCACCTGGGAGGTAAGCTGAAGCGAGAACGACCTCTTGTTCTCCCATTTGAGTGGACACTTTAGTCCATACAGCAGCTAAGTCCTGTTGAGTCAACTCTGAAATGGGAACAAAAGTCATGCTATTATGTAGTAATATGGCCGCTCTGGGCCTGCAGTGTGTGGTATCGTAAATTATCTTTCCAGTCACAGTTTAGGCCTTTAATAGCCCCGGCGAAAACCCACGATTCTTGGATGAATGCGACATCCAAGAATTCTGTTTTGAATCTCCAGCATAAGACGTCAGAGGCCGCCTTTGCATGATGGAGGTTCACTTGCAGGCACTTGATGTGCCTAGGCCTATCTTTTTTCCCCTATTGGTGACCATCAAAGTCTTCTCCATCGAAATCTCCCCTCGACCATGTCTTCGATTCGCATTTAGCGGAGGACGGAAGGGATTTTGGGCGAAAGGGGCCTTTGATTTCTCTGGGCTGGAAGGTTCCCTCTTTTCCGTGCCAGGAGTGTCTTCTGAGCAGCAGGGCCGCTCTATGGACTCCTGAACAGGTGTTTTTTCCTTCTCCGCTGCCCCTGACTGCTCTGAAGGTAACCTTTGCAGTCCCTTGGGTACGTCCTTGGAACCGCAAGGTCCCTCTTCGATGCAAGCACTTTGTGCAGTGGAGGAGGAACTGGCTTTAGAGGGCTGTGTACCCTTCGGGTCTGACGACTCAGTCGTCTTCCCNAAGCTACCCCATACACAGTGATGGGTATTGGCGTTGCAGCTCATTACTAGTTTCAGCTTTCTCCTTCTGCAGTACTCCTCTAGGGCTATTACTTCCCTTGCGGGCATCTCGCAGCTGTCACCTGGGAGGTAAGCTGAAGCGAGAACGACCTCTTGTTCTCCCATTTGAGTGGACACTTTAGTCCATACAGCAGCTAAGTCCTGTTGAGTCAACTCTGAAATGGGAACAAAAGTCATGCTATTATGTAGTAATATGGCCGCTCTGGGCCTGCAGTGTGTGGTATCGTAAATTATCTTTCCAGTCACAGTTTAGGCCTTTAATAGCCCCGGCGAAAACCCACGATTCTTGGATGAATGCGACATCCAAGAATTCTGTTTTGAATCTCCAGCATAAGACGTCAGAGGCCGCCTTTGCATGATGGAGGTTCACTTGCAGGCACTTGATGTGCCTAGGCCTATCTTTTTTCCCCTATTGGTGACCATCAAAGTCTTCTCCATCGAAATCTCCCCTCGACCATGTCTTCGATTCGCATTTAGCGGAGGACGGAAGGGATTTTGGGCGAAAGGGGCCTTTGATTTCTCTGGGCTGGAAGGTTCCCTCTTTTCCGTGCCAGGAGTGTCTTCTGAGCAGCAGGGCCGCTCTATGGACTCCTGAACAGGTGTTTTTTCCTTCTCCGCTGCCCCTGACTGCTCTGAAGGTAACCTTTGCAGTCCCTTGGGTACGTCCTTGGAACCGCAAGGTCCCTCTTCGATGCAAGCACTTTGTGCAGTGGAGGAGGAACTGGCTTTAGAGGGCTGTGTACCCTTCGGGTCTGACGACTCAGTCGTCTTCCCTTTTTTTTATGGATGCGCACCCTGCCTATCCATAATTGACTAGGTATCCCAGCCTGTCGAGTGTCTCCGCTGAGTGCGGGTCCAACCGCTAGAGTGAGCTCAGTGGTGGGTCCTTTCTGTACCCTGTTGAGCACCCTCCAGCTACCTACCCGCAGCCCTTCGTTCTGACCCTCGACAAGGCCAAGGATACTGTCCACTGGAGTGGTTGATGGCTCCGGAAAGTACCCAACGTAGACACTGGGTTTGGGTACGTCAATGGCATTCATTGCCAAAATTTCCGCGCCCTTCCACGGTTTCAGGGTTTGGGATACCTTGCGCAGCCACTCCAGCGTTTCAGCGCCTCCGCAGCCAATTGACATCCATCCCGGACGGAAGGTGCAACCGCTAAACTTGGGCTTCACAGAGCCCTTTCGCTGTCGCCTCACCTCCTCCAGGATGGCCGCCTGAATGGCAGGTAGTTGGTCTAAGGACCAAAGTGCTTTAGGGTACCCTTTAGGGAGTAACCCTAACCTAACCCCATTACCAAGGTCCGCCTGACAGGTCGGCGCCTTTGTGACATCGGCAAAAGTTGCTTTGACCCTAGGTTCCTTTGGTCCCGTATGTGCCCTTTTGTCAGCTGGACCTGGTTTCCGTTTAGGAGAGTTCTCCACCGGGGAAGATGTAAGGTTAACCGATCGGTTCCTCTTAAGCTTTGTGCCAGCCAGCAAAGCCAGTTCGGCCTTTCCTTTTGCCATCGGAATAATGGCTAGCCGTTTGGCATCGCTTTCGCTGACACCTCTGGAGAGGTAGAATTTGTAGCGCTTTTTACCTGCTCCAGAGAGTTTTCTTTTAGGAGTACTAGCTTCCTCCTGATTTAACGATAAGAGCGCCTCCTCCTCGTCTGTGGGTATTTGGATGTCGTTGCCATTTGAACCAGAGCCCATGTTGGCAATATCGACATCCATGGCCACCGGGTTGCTGAGAACGCCGTTTGGATCAAAGTCCATTTCGTCCATTACAGCGTCCCGAGAGGGTTGAGCGCCTTGGCCGTTTGGATTTGCGTCGTTGGTTTGCGTTCGTCCGCTGCGCTCGCCATTTGTTAAGCAATCTCGTTGGGCATCGCGTGCACCTCTTAAGGCTGCTGACTGTTGCCGACTGTTAGAGGGCACGGAGATTTTCTTGTTTTTTTTTTATTTATTTGTGTTTTTTCCATAGAATCCCACGAGTAAGGGGGAAGAGAGAGGTCATCCGAGGCAGAGCCCCGGTACCCCGGAAAGACTACATAAAACCAGACGGCGCCACGTGACTGGAGTACACCGTAAAAAGACACACTAACGTAGTGCCATTCAGTCCTCAGGCATGGTCCGATTAACACCTGGACTGACGGATTTTATCGAGTTCTCTCTAGATCCGCCATATTCAGTAAAAACAGGGGCACCTCTCGCAGGGTGTGACTCTTCGCCACGTATGGTCGGTCTTGAGCCATCGACAGCCCCTGATCCATAGCACTGCAGCACGTGAGATAACAGCACCAAGAACCTTGACCCCCCAATATACATGATAAGGCTGATAATGTTTTTTTGTTTAGCGACATACGACCAGACTATCTGCTTTTTCGATCTGAACTATCCAATGTTATAAAATGATCCTGTATTAAGAATATAACTTTTCCGTCTCCTACCCTAATTTAGAGATTACACAGGCCTGCGAAATTTATTTTTTTTTTTCCACCAATATTTTTTTTTTTTAATATTTCGGTACGATAAATTAAAATACATCTTTGGTTTTTTTCTAGCACGTCGAGATTTTTTATGGCGACATATATATTATAGAATTTTTAGCAACTTGCATGAAAAGCCAAAAACTAATTCATTTATAATTGAATTTTTACTTATTTATGGGTATTTTTAACTAACGCGGTTGGTTTTTAAGTAAAAATTCAGTTCTAAATTAATTAATTTTTGGCTTGTGTGTCATCAATAAAAAACATCCCGCCATACTAGAAAAAAATAACACGATTATTGGAGGGGGGAAACAAAATTTAAATTTCGCAGGCCTGTGTTATGTATGGTAAATAGAGGAGAAACGTCAAAGACAAAATATGAAAAACAATGGACTCCGCTAAGCTAAAACGCGTGGTTGATGTATTTTTGTTAAAAAATTTGATAAAAATCGTACTATTATGCATGCTTATACTACCCTGCCATCAATAAAGCTAAAAACTCCTAAACTAAAAAAGGGAGCTCCAGGATATTTGGCAATGCTTTGAGGAAATCGCCAACGGCTCTGATGCTGATTCCAGTTTTTGTAGTGATGTGGATAGCAAACGTTGGGTACACAAGGCAGCGACCGTACAAGAAAAAAAGCAGCGATTTATAAATGGAGAAATATTTACAGCTACCCCTTATACCCGGACAAGAAGATCCTTTAATTTGGTAGAAGCATAGATAGTCGCAGAGATTTTCCAAATCTGTTTACACTGGCAACGAAGTATCTCTGTGCGACACCTTTCTCAGTGAACTCGGAAGGAGTGTTTAGTGTATCGGGTAGCGTGTATGTTGAAAATAGAAATAGGTTGTTCGCCGATAATTGGGAAATGCTTCTTTTCATAATGACAAATATAAACATTTTAACTTTAATTACTAAATAAATACTATTAAATTTGATCATGAAAATAGAAAAAAAATGTTTGAACTACATTTTTAAATTGAATCTTTTATAATCGAAATCCGGAAATCCGGCTGGATGTTAGTCAGTATCCGGTCGGATAGTCGGATACCAGAAAAACGGCCGGATAAGCCGGATTCCGGATATCTACCGGATACCCGGCACATTCCTATACTCAACCATACCTACAACCTACACTAGGTTGCGTTTCGGGTGTATTTCATGATTTTTTTTTTGTTTAGCACCGTGTTATTATTCAAATTTTTGTAAAACCGTTTATTGAAGGAACTATAGCAATAACATGAATTTAACTAAATTTGTTGCGTTTGTTTTGCACAATATTTATTTTAATAAATGTCAACTAAAGTATTAACAGTGAAATTTATGCTTTAATATGATGCCTAGTGTATATTAGAGATAGATGCGAATAGAGATAAAATCAACCGATCGCTGCTGCGTCCGACCCCGTCGAAACAGCTCGTTTCTTAGGTCTACCGTTAGTTGAGGATGACGGCAAAGGTTGCTAGACACACCGACCCAGGCGGGGCTTAGTAGTGCCGTTACATCAACACCAACATCTGACCAACATTGAAATTACATTGTACTTTTATTGTACGTAATTTTTAAAGCATACATTGTTCGTAACGGTTTCTATGTCTAGATTTATCCAAAAACTATCAGGTAGTTAACAATCTGTAAATACTTCTGAAAAAAAGTGAGCCAATGCGTTTCTATATTAAGACAACGATATGAGTATTGAACAAAAACTACTTAGGAGAATTGTTAAATTTTTACGAATTTTTTCATCGGAAGCTTTGGGAAGCTTGGGAAAGTTATAAGATTAATGGCATGAATCGGCCGTCTTATTTAAAAAGTCTAAAAGGTGACGTTACACAATTTTCATCATTGGATATTCAAAGAATTGAATTAATAGTGTAATTTATTGTACTCCATTTCATGTTTTAGTTTAATACTTAACTCCTCAAGATAACATTTTTCGTAATGAAAAATCTTGTTTTTGGATAAAAAAAAAACGTCCAGACGAGCAGCAAAGATCTGAAGGTTCGGTGATTTTGAATCTAGAAGTGATGCTTAAAGAATGGTCCAAACAATTTTTTTGGCCACGTAGAAAAGCTTTATTTAGGTTCAAGATCACCGTGTTTGAGCAGCATAGGGGTATAGTGAACTAATGATTTTTTTTCTGACGTTTGCAAGCATATTAAAATCATATGAAATTGAAAAAAAAAAAAAATGAAATTGTTACAATTGTGTGTGTGAGTTTGAGTTTTGAATTTTTAAATTATATTGCCAACAAACGTCAGACTACTACCTTTCAATGGTTTTACCTTCCCTGCAAACCAAAGTTCCCGAAATCTTAACGAAATATTTATGAGTATATAATTTCTGTAACGATTTTTTTACCAAGCTTCAATGAAAATATGAAGTGGTTGACATGAACTCGTGAAGAAATTCCTGTGCGAAAAATAAAGAAAATTTTGCAAGATAATCTTCACATAGCAGCATCATTTTCATTGCTTTACTGATTTTTTCCGAAATTTCGTAAAAGAATCGAAGTGTGCACAGTTTTACGAATCCTTAAAATCTGGTTTGCAGGGTTATGTTTTTATCATGCGACCAAGTATGCATACATGTCTGATTGTCTTATGTTCTACTTTACCTTAATAAATGAAAAACCAATTGTTTGAAATGTCAGTTTATTATTACAATATTTTAATTTTAGACGGATTTGAACAATCAACTCAAAGAAGCTGGTACTAAGTTAGTTGTAATTGACTTTTTTGCAACATGGTGTGGTCCCTGCAAATTAATTGCTCCCAGGCTTGAGGAGTTGGCAAAAGAGTACGAAGGAAAAGTTTTAATACTAAAGGTGAGTTTATAATAATTTTTTTCTTCTCCAAAAGACGGTTTATTTCGAGAGGTCGTTCTGCATGCATTTAGCAGAACAAAAACACGTGCAATACAATGCATTGAAATGAACATTCAACGAACCTTTTATTTGCCTCAGCTCTGTTAAAACATTGGCAAGCCTTGATGTATGTCTGCGAATGCGGAACTTTGGTTGAACCTAACCCTGCCCTAATCGACGATAACCGTGGGGTATCGGTATTAAGCAAAATACTTTAAATCAGCCTCATTGCGTAAGTCGTAAATTAGGCTACAGTAGCATTGTCTATTGTCGTACTGAAAAATGTAAACGACCAAAATCGTCGAAAACTATACAGTGCTGCTAAGATTTTCCGTTTTAATACTCTGTGGAAATTTTAGGCAATGACGTGCAATTTTCGATACGATTCGACTCTCGAAAAACGACTTGCATTCGACACGACTCTCGCAATGAGGGTGAATATAAATTCAAAACAGTAACACGTTCAACTCTTAGTGTTTTTAATTTAGTTAAAAGAATATAACGCATATGTAAAGGTAGTTATTTAAATTCCAGATTTTAGTATATTTTTGCAGTTATGTTTCATTTCTACTACAAACATACATTAACATTTTTTCAAACCGTGTTGAAAAGTCAACTCGCTTGGAATGTACACATTTTTTCTACATCGCACAGTGCGGCCGAATTCCAAAGGTGCGGCACAAATTCGAGAAAATAAAGTTTCTAGATAGGCCTTTTTTGACATTGAGTTGGCTAAAGAGAACACCTAAGAAGCGAAAATTGTTCACTGTAATTTCCTGTACCCTAAATCCTCTCTTTGTAGTGTGACCTCCTCTCAATCACAACATTATTGTAATAAAAAGCGAAAAGTTGTTAACGTATAAAAGTAGTTAGAGAATAGGAAATCAAACAAAACCAAATGGAGTCTACGTCTGAATGTTAGTAAAATACGTTAAACAATTTGTGAAAACTAATATTGTAACAGAAATTTTTATGAAATAAAAATGTAAAGGTATTTTTTCGTTTCTTTAAAAAAAAAACTTGAGTTGCTAAATGCAACAGTCACAACACGCTATTGGATTTTACGTAGAAAAGTATTAGCTACAGAATAAAACAAAACTCGGATGGCCGCACTTTTGGATTTCGGCCGCACTGTGCATCGGTAGATATAGTAAAAAGTCACGATATAAACGATTTTGTGTTATTTAGAGGGAAAAATAACGAGTATGAGGGTGTAAATTACTTATGGTGTCTTCGTTTCTACCAGAAAATGTCGCCTTATGATTTCCCTTTCTCTTTTCGTGTGCGATTCTAAAATAAGAGCAAACAGCGCTAAAATTTTGTGTTCGTTTCTTAAAACGTCACACTCTTGTAAGGCAAAATAGGCACATTCTTTTCCTTTGAAGCTTCGCCAGGGGAGAAGGTTGCCCTAAAATTCAGATGTTTGCTTAAAACGAAAATATTATGAAGTGCGTAAGCTGGACAAGGACAAGAGGAAACATGCCCTCTTACAGGGTTGAGTGTAACATAAAACAAATTTTGCATCGTGGAATGGCAACAGTTTTTGTTATTATTGAACGAAAAATTCTTCATCCATCTGTCCGCATTTTTCTGCTGAGGAGCTAGTATTTTTGTTATGCTAAATCCGAATATGCCATACAATTTTTAGTTTGACAGTCAAAGACTGTCAAATCAACTGCCAATTTCTCTAGAAATAAGAAAATCTTTTTAAAATGCCACTGACTAGGTTTTTAGGCACGCTAGTCACGAACTTGATGTAAAATTAATACTTTGGCAGTTGTCAGCCGTCAAATAGACTGAATTTTCTTAAAAATGGGGGAATCTTTTTAAAAATGCCCCTATTAAGTTTTTAGACATGCTCATCACGAATTCCATGTCAAATTAAAGCTTTGAGAGTTGACAGCTGTAAAATGGACTGTTAATATTTCTAAAAGTAAGAAAACATTTTTTAAAACGCTACTGCTAAAGGGTTTAGACACGCTAGTCACGAATTTTACGTCAAATTAAAAGATTGAGAGTTGACAGCTGTCGAATGGTCTGCCAATTTATCTAGAAATGAGGAAAGTTTCCCAAGAATTAAACGTACTGATTTTAAGGCTCACTGATCTCGGGTTCTATATCACATTCAAATTTATGCAGTTGACAACTGCCAAATGAACTGTTATTTTCAGTAGAGTAACACAATATATTTGTTTAGCCAAATTAATGATTTATTGTATTCGAGGGAGCATATTTAAAATGAATTTATGATCAAATTATGAAATAATAACAGTAATTTTATTTATAAATAGGGGATAGTTGCTTTATGTTGAGCCCAAACAATTTGACATAGGCCCCCTAGTTCTTTTAAGATTTTTTTTCATATGATATGATATGGGTGTTTCCTGTGTTACGGACGTTCCGTTTGTAGGCACTTTTTTCATCATAAAAACTATAGTAGGCTCTGAATGAACACAAATTTTTTGTTATGAGTAGTCATCATCAATACCTATCTGAAACCAATATAAATATTTTCCGCAAATGTTATATGGTAAGTGCATAGCGATTAAAAGAACCCGTTCGGACGTTCCCAAAATGGAACTCGTATCGAAGATAACTGATGATTCTTGCAAAAATCTGCGAATCTGTTAACAATACAAAAATATTATGTATGAATGGTTATTAGAATAATGAGCAGCCATAACCACTGCGTCGACTTAAGCTTCCTAACGATGTTTAATAGCCGTCAAAAACTGTGCAAAGTTGTTCGGACGTTCCGATTTTTTCCAATGAGATAAAATTTTTTGTTTAAGAATTTAAACACACTCGTTTTTAATGCAAATATGAGGTTTTATTGTAAATAATACAAAGCACTTAAGGCCTGAGTGGCTAGTGGGTGACAGGTAACAAGATCAACGGAAATAAGGTCAATTAACACTATTTCGCACACTGATGCGCACTAAAGTCCATTGACATTATTTGCTTTCCAAAAGAGAAATAAAGTCAAAGAAAATTTGGCGCGACCGTGGCGCAGCAAGAATGTCGATGGATTTTATTTCGCTTTTGAAAAGGTAATAATGACAATTGCCTTTATTTCGCACCAGTATGCGAAATAGTGTCAATTGATGACCTTACTGCTGTTGATATTGGTCTGCTCGCTAATGATCTTGGTTTGCTAATGTCAAAATCCTTGAATTCCCTTTTTTGTCAAAATCCTTGAATTCCTTTTTGTCAAAATCCTTGAATTCCCTTTTAAAATGCTGATATGCTTCTTTTACTGTCAAAACCATGTAGCGCTTTGGTAAAGGCAATTCTCGCTTACTTAACAATGCTTCTTTTCTTCCTGCTGCTTGTACAATTTTTATTAATTTAGGGTCCTCATTTTCGTATTTCGCCTCCTCATTTTAACTATCATATTTCTCTAATAATGTTATCTTAATGCTTTTTCAACCTTTTTATGACTTTATTGTCTACTTTTATACTTGCCAAAACTCGAGGAAACTAATCCCTGTTTTTTGTTTTCAGTTAATCTTTTTTGGCGCAAGTTAGTCGCATCTTGGTGCTTTTTTGCCATGATGTGATTATTTTTATACCCGAGCGCACTTGTGCACAATTTGCCATGATGTGATTATTTTTATACCCGAGCGCACTTGTGCACAAGGGTATATGTATTAATTTTGTTCACATAACGGTTGTTTGTAACAGCCAAAACGAATCGAGATAGATACAGACAAATGTATACATATCTGCTCAGAATGAATAGAGAAATCGATTAAGCCATGTCTGTCTGTCCGTCCGTCTGTCCGTCCGTCTGTCCGTCTGTCCGTCCGTCCGTGTACACGATAACTCGAGCAAAATTGAGATATCTCAACGAAATTTGTTATGTAGGTTTCTGTTAATCCAAGGTAGGTTGGTATTGAAAATGGGCGAAATGGGAAAATCGGACAGTAACCACGCCCACTTCCCATATAACGGTAATTTTCGGAAATACGAAAACTGCGATATTTTAGTAACTACTGAAGATTATTCACTCAAAATTGATATTTACAACAATTTTTAGACGAAAAATAAGAATATTATAAATTTTTGGAAAATGGGCGTAGCCACGCCCACTTATGGTTACATGTGTATATCTTGGTAACCGCTGCACAAATTTCTTCCAAACTCGGCACAGTTGTTGGCCTTGATACAGCATACTAAATGGCCGAAAATTTAAAAAATCGGACAATAACCACGCCCACATCCCATATAACGGTAATTTAGAGAAATACAAAATCTTCGATAAATCAGTAAATATTAAAGCTAATTTATTCAAAATTGATGCTTGCAACAATTCTTTACCAAGATATACATTTATGGTAAAATTTTGGAAAATGGGCGTGGCACCGCCCACTTATGATCACATATATGCATATCGGTAACCCTTATACCAATTTGTACCAAACTCCGTATTTTTATTGTGCTTCACAAATAAAAGCAAAACGTTGAAAATTATTGAAATCGGACTAAAATTACGGCCGNATTTTCGTATTTCGCCTCCTCATTTTAACTATCATATTTCTCTAATAATGTTATCTTAATGCTTTTTCAACCTTTTTATAGCTTTATTGTATACTTTTATACTTGCCAAAACTCGAGGAAACTAATCCCTGTTTTTTGTTTTCAATTAATCTTTTTTGGCGCAAGTTAGTCGCATCTTGGTGCTTTTTTGCCATGATGTGATTATTTTTTATTTTTCTTCTATAGTATTTTTTTCGATCTCTCTTTTTTTATATTCCACCAACTTTTCTTCATCTTTCTTCAAATTCCGTCTCCATTTCATTGCTCTCTCAGCCGTGGTTTTAATGTTCGTTGAAGTCATGTCTTCGTACAAGCAGAAGTATGTACTATACCCAGCAAACAATTAGGTTTGATATACATTTGAGAATGATTTGAAATCAAAGCCTTTATCAAATGTCAAACGGTTGAAAATGATTTGATATTGATTTGAAAATTACAGTTTTCTCAATAAAAAGGGGAGTTTGATCTCCATTTGAGAATATGATTAACTCTCAAATCAATTTCAAAGGTTATTTATCAAACGTACTTCAAATGTGGAAATNTGGGGCTTGATCTCCATTTGAGAATATGATTAACTCTCAAATCAATTTCAAAGGTTATTTATCAAATGTACTTCAAATGTGGAAATAAAGTTTATAATAGGAAATGTATATTTCATATTTATTTTTTCTTCGCCATGCACATATGAATGAACAATAACAAAAGAAACAATTAAGATAAAGTAATTTATAATAAATGCGTATTGAAGGGCTGCAGCTTTTTCAATCCGCGCAACATCAAATCCACTATTTGTGGGCTTTCTCTTTGAAATCTTCTCCTATTCATTTTTTGTTTCAATTGATCTTAATTTTATTCTTACAATTTTTGATTTAACTGCTCATTTTTATAACGTTTGATGCTTGACATCTTTCTATAAATCAACCTCAAATGAATTTCAAATGTAAAATTTAAACCTCGTTTTCAGTTTGAGAATCATTTGAGAAAAACATTTGATATAAAATTGAGAAATACAACTTTCTCAAACGTTTGAAACTGTGTTTGCTGGGATATCTACATATATACCTACATAGAAACAGTAGGTTTGTTCCACAAGCTACTCAAAGTCACTTCGAGTTCACATACGCGTTCCACCAGTAAGTTTTTGAGTTGATTTGATATACGCTGACAGTTTGAACTTTGCTCGAGTTTTTCTACAAGTAGCTTGTGGAAGAAACCTAATATGAACAAAAATTATTTGAAGCGTTCAGACGTTACGATTTTCAATTTCATTACAATCGGTAATCCTATAGCTTTCCGAAAAAAATTGTATGCGACTGGCAATACACATTTGAGAATGATTTGAAATCAAAGCCTTTATCAAATGTCAAACGGTTGAAAATGATTTGATATTGATTTGAAAATTACAGTTTTCTCAATAAAAAGGGGAGTTTTATCTCCATTTGAGAATATGATTAACTCTCAAATCAATTTCAAAGGTTATTTATCAAACGTACTTCAAATGTGGAAATAAAATTTATAATAGGAAATGTATATTTCATATTTACTTTTTCTTCGCGATGTACATATGTATGTACATAACAAAAGAAACAATTAAGATAAAGTAATTTATAATAAATTCGTATTGAAGGGCTGCAGCTTTTTCAATCCGCGCAACATCAAATCCACTATTTGTGGGCTTTCTCTTTGAAATTTTCTTCTATTCATTGTTTTTTATCAATTGATCTTAATTTTATTCTTACAGTTTTTGATTTAACTGCGCATTTTTATAACGTTTGATACTTGACATTTTTCTATAAATCAACCTCAAATGAATTTCAAATGTAAAATGTAAACCTCGTTTTCAATTGAGAAATACATTTTTCTCAAACGTTTGAAACTGTGTTTGCTGTGATATCTACATATATACCTACATAGAAACAGAAGGTTTGTTCCACAAGCTACTCGAAATCACTTCGAGTTCGCATACGCGTTCCACCAGTAAGTTTTTGAGTTGCATTTGATATACGCCGACAGTTTGAACTTTGCTCGAGTTTTTCTACAAGTAGCTTGTGGAAGAAACCTAATATGAACAAAAATTATTTGAAGCGTTCAGACGTTACGATTTTCAATTTCATTACAATCGGTAATCCTATAGCTTTCCGAAAAAAATTGTATGCGACTGGCAAGAGTAACCAAAACTTGCTTTTGTATTAAAATTTTGACAAATGAAGTAAACGTTACGACTTTGTTTTTACATGTAAAGTATATTTTGAGTCCGAACGCTTGATAAAAAGAACAATCTGTAATTTAACTTTAGACGGTTCCTAATATATTTTTACATCGTTTTTGTTGTAAGACTTACGGAACATAAGCTATACTAAATTTTTGTATAGAGTTCCAATTATTTTTAATCGTGTACCAAAATTATGAAGGCTTTCTGGAAGGTATGATTTCTCCGAAAAAAAGTTTTGAAAGTGTAGTTGGAAAGACGCAAATATCTTGAAATGGAATGGACCAAGTAGTCCAATATTTTGGTGGATGAAGGACAAAATATGTGATTTATTTTGGAACGAATTTCCGTTATCCCTTGTCAAGTTTGGTTTGCAGACCAAGATGGCACAACGCCGAAACCGGCTCAGAACGAAAAATGACACTAAAGATGGCATAACGCCGAAACCGGTTTGTCTGCCAACCAACCTTGACAAGGGATGACGGAAATTCGTTCCAAAATAAATCATCTTACCACCCTGTCGGAAAAATCAACCAACACCAACAGACAAAATATGTAGTTATCATATATGTAATACTTCTATATTGCACAATGTGTTTTCAATTCAAAATCAAAGAAAGACATCCTATGAAAATGTTTGTGATTGTAGAAGTATACGTGTATATTTGTAAACTACTACATAGAATGAAGTGCCATATCAAAACAGGGGCGGTTCAGAGAATTAAACAAACAAACAAAAGTTTTACGGTCTCATGTTTCCTTCATACCGCAGTTAACGCAAACTAATTTGGTTCAAAATTAAATTTTGATGCATAAACTCTCTTAGACTGTGTTTGCACCTGTGCGGAGTTGACTTGACAACTTGAAGAACGCATGGAAAGGGCCATAATTCGAAATTTTTACAGCGAATATGATCTGTATTTACCGCTAAAAGTGTAAATAAATTCTCGACATACACCCTAAGAACCAGATGATAATGAACAAAATAAAAGAAGCCTCGGAACCCTGCACGGGTAGTGCCGCCGCTGGACACGGCGAAGTTAAGTCCAATAAACCTACCATCTCGGGAACCGCATCGACGGCGCCGAAGACAGGGCCTACACGGCCCAAACAGATTCGGCCCTAAGCCCCCAGAGGGAAAGCATACTTCCAGCGATACCGGCAAAACTATACCCCTCGAGGGAAAGTCGAGGCCGGTGGGCCCCTCTCTCCACGCCCATCCCGGGCACATCCAACTCACAGGGGGTAGTACTCCTGTGAGTAAAACAACAACCGGGGCAAACGACCTGGATCGGCGCCCCAGCTGCTCCAAAGCAGCGAAAATAATTCCGCCCTCCGTCAGGGCTCAGCGCGACCGAAGGGCAGCCCCTAAGGTTATTAAAAGACTGGGCGTCATTCCACACGACCAGCTGACGGAGGAGCAAAAGGCCTCCCTCAAGTGGGCAATGGAAGTCTTCGCCGCCAGCGATAAGCGATCCTCCGGGAAGGGCGGTAAGGACATACCATCCACTAAGGGGAACCCACGGAAGGACCTAGGCCAAAAGAGACAACGATCTCTGGACGACACCGCGAGTGGATCCAAAAGGCATAGGACTTCCTCTCCCTCTGTCCGTCCGTCCATGGCCGTGTCCACCACGAAGCCATTCAGCGAGGCCGCCAAAGAGCACCTCACGCTGGCGGTGTTGGACAAGGGACATCCGGACGGCCACATCAGCACGGACAATTGGAAGTCCGTACTGATGGGTCTATGCAGGGTGTATAAGGGGATACTCCAGAAGTATCCCGGCCCTGCACCAGTCGTTCGTGATGCTGG
>NW_016157410.1:169624-187002 GCF_001687245.7 Rhagoletis zephyria | reverse complement strand
TAATAAATTGAGCACTTACACCAAATATATTTCTGGACAGCCTTGTAGCACTGTCTATTTTCAATGATAACAGTTTGTTTTTCACTTCATTGGTGATTTCCAATTTTATGTTATTCGCAACCATAAACAATGTTTTTTTGCAGTTTGATGCATTCAGCGTAATTTTTTTTCCGTCCGACACTCTAAGGCCATCGCAAATCGGATCTATGAAATTTCTTATGTTTGGTGAATTCAAAATATTGAACGGAATGCAGTCCTCCGTTACCAATTCGATATATGACCTTATCAATTGTTTTTTTTCTTAGTTGATGCAATTTTTATCCCATAAATTTTTGCTGACCAAACAACCCCTGTCTAATCTCTCTCCTCTCCTAATCTTCTAATCTAAATAAACTCCTTTTAAACATAAAACAATAGATCCTAACCACATCATTAAAAATCCAGAAAATAATACATATACATGTATGTATGTACATGTGTTATGGTATTACCAAATGACCTGTGTGCACAAACATAAATAAATATATCTGTGTACATATGTAACCGAGATTCTTTTTAACGCATACTTTGTTATCGAAATAACGCAGTGTGCAATGCAGTTTTGCCTGATTTTCACAAACATATGTACATATGTATGTAGATACATTAAGGCAAAATTAACCACTTGTTCTAAATATGACGCATATATGCATTAAAAAGGTTTAGTTTGTGAAAATAGTTAAATTTAAATATGTTTATAAGAACATATGTATGTATATATGTATGCGTACATGGAATAAAGAAATTTGAGCAAAAATTAGCGAAATGTTCATAAAAATTTTAAATCTTTTTTAGGGTATGGAATTTTGTGGCATAAGAAATTTTAGTACAATAAAATGCAAGTTTGAAGTAACTAGGTTGATTTTTGGCAATTTCTTGTTCGAGAATTTTTTTGTATGGAGAAACTGAGCAACGCTTTCAACAAAAAGAATTGCCAAAATTCAACTGTATTTTTCGAACACTTCGCAAGTGTCAACAGTAATTTGCGAGCTCTGAAGAAATCATAAGCAAACACAAAATACCAATTGACTGTCGTTGCTGCCCGCTTGCAGAATCTAGAAATTTCTAATTTTTCGACTGCGACTGCCGACAACTTGCAAAAGCAAAGATATTGCTTATTCATCGACTTGTGCCGCTGACCAAAATCAGAATGAAGTCAAAATGAAAATTTTCAAACCAATGACTGCCGGAAGAACTGCGCATTTTGTCGGCAATCAGTTTCTGCTTGAACTTGGACTGCGACTGTTAAACCAACGACTGCCAGCAGCTCTGCGCATTTTGTCGGCAATCAGTTTTTGCTTGAACTTCGACTGCGACTGTTAAACCAACGACTGCCAGCAGCTCTGCGCATTTTGTCGGCAATCAGTTTCTGCTTGTGCTTCGACTGCGACTGTCGTCTTGTTCCGAAGCATAAGCATAAGCAAAAGTTAATGAAATAAAATTCATTACAGTTTTTTAAACACTGATTCAAACCTCCCGCCCTAAACGGGGTGGCACTCACTCTCTCAACCGAGGTGAAATACCTTGGTGTTATTCTGGACAGGAAGCTGAACTGGAAGCGAAACACTGAAGACCGCTCCAGGAAGGCCAATACTGCCCTGTATGCCTGAAAAACGGCTATAGGCAAAAAATGGGGAATAAAACCACATATAGTACACTGGATGTACACAGCTGTGATAAGACCCATCCTTTTGTACGGGGTCACCGTATGGTGGCCTGCTCTAAACAACACCGTATCCAGAGCCAAGGTGGAACGTGTGCAGAGGACGGCTGCCATGCTCGTCACGGGAGCCCTGCCCACTACACCCACCAAATCCCTGGAAATAATCTTAAATCTTCCACCTGTGGATCTCTACGGCAAATTTCAGGCCGGCTGTAGTGCGGCTAGGCTAAATACAATCCAGCCGTGGAGGGACCTCAGATTCGGGCACGCAAAAGTACTTGAAACTCTACCGGATAATCTACGACAGATAGATTATACCACTCCTCTACTCTGTTTAGATAACAAATTCTCCACAAGAATCCCAGAGAGGAACGAGTGGGAAAGGGCCACAGACCTGAACCCAGGGTCTGCGGCCATATATACAGATGGTTCCAAGCTAAACAAAAGAGTGGGTAGCGGGGTCTACTCTGACGAACTCGCGCTAAATCTCAGTTTTCGCTTACCGGACCATTGCAGCATTTTTCAAGCGGAATTAAACGCCATAATGGAGGCGACTCGGTGGCTTATAACCTCCGCCCCCCCAGGACGGCCTATCTCTATCTATTCTGACAGCCAGGCTGCTATCAAATCTCAATTCTAACGAAGCAACGTCCAAAGTAGCCATCGAATGCAGAAATACTCTCAACCTGCTGGCATCAAAATGCTCCTTGACTGTTGTATGGGTCCCTGGATACAGGGACATCCCTGGCAACTGCCTAGCCGACGAGCTGGAAAGGAGGGGGACGCAACTTTCTGTAGTCAATTCTGCTCCGAATGCGGGCATACCTCTAACCTCCTGCAAACACAGACTAAAGGCGAAACTCGTTGAGGAGGTAAATATAAGATGGGCTGTGGAAACCACATGCCATATTACCAGGCAAATATGGCCAAAGATTGATGTAAAGCGATCCATAGCTCTCACCCGGCTGGACCGCTCCTCTCTCAGATTAGTAGTCGGGGTAATCACCGGACACTGCCTGATGGGCACACACGGAAAAAGGTTGGGATACCTCACCAACGATTTCTGTCGCAGTTGCAGAGACGAGGAGGAGGTGGAGACCATCGAACACTATCTCTGCCACTGTCCCGCCCTGTCCAATATGCGCAACCAATTCTTCAACAAGTACTTTGTAGATTGTTTAGCCGATTTGAACTCGGCGAACGTTCTCGACTTTTTGTGCTATATAAAACGCACTCGGTGGTTCAATTACTAAGCGAGGGAAAGAAACAAATGGCTTCGGCCAGTGGTATCACAACGGGCTTTTCCAGCCCACGTGTGCTCCGCGTTCTGCGCGGGGCAGCCACTCTAACCTAACCTAACCTAACCTACACCCTAAAGTCCAAACATACGCCACAAAAGAAAATTAAATGACCAATTTCTCATTTGCGGGGCGCTTCGGAATCGAAGCATTAAACTTTGCGCATATTTTCTTATTCTGAATCGGCATTTCAGCAAAAATTTGCTTTCATTTTCTAAACAGTTACTCTCTGTCAGATTTTTGTTCACCTAGACTCTAGGTCCAAGGTATTTCTGCCTCAAGAAGTATGTTTTGAAAAAAAAAATCTTAAATTTTTTCCGGTTAGGGCTCGATATGTCGACTTTCTTCGAAGCTCTTCGTTTTTTCGATATCCGAAAAATTGGGAAAATAGGAGGTGTTTTTCCTAACTAATGGTGTTTTCTTTTCTACCGAAAAATGTGGCCTTCTCAGTGCCCTCTACGCACAAATACTAAGGAGAGGGCATTGAAAAGGCAACAGTTTTTGTAGAAAAGAAATCGTCATAAGACAAAACTTATTTACACATGAAGCTGTGTGGCAACAAAGACCATGTAAATGACCTAAACTGTTTCACATTCTTGGTTCTTTCGATGTTTACCATCGCTTCAACCTTTTCTGGGTCTACGTGTAGACCGTGCTTGTATACCACGTAGCCTAAATACTTTAAAAAAGTTGCACTTATCCCTATTCAACCTAAGGCCCGCTTTAGCTAACCTATCTAAAACTATCTGCAGAATCTCTAGATGTTTATCGAAGTTATTTGTAACGATAATGATATCAAGGTAAGCAAAGACATGGGGCTCTAATTCGGAACCTATAACTGAATCTATGAATCTTTGCCAAGTCGCGGGTGCGTTATGCAACCCGTATGGCATACGCTTAAACTGGAATAGACCTCTTCCTGGTATCGTAAAAGATGTAAAGGGTCTCGACTGCACCTCTACCGGGATTTGCCAATACGCGGACTTAATGTCCAGACTGGACAGGAACCTGACGTCCCTTAGCTTATCTAATGTCGCCGAAACATAAGGAAGGGGGTAGCTATCTCTCTCTGTACATTTATTTAAAACCCTATAGTCTACACAAAACCTATAAGACCCATCTTTCTTCCTAATCATGACTACGGGGGACGCCCAAGGACTATGCGACTTTTCAATTACTCCCTTATCGAGCATGTCTTTCAACTCCTCGTCTATACGCGACTGTATGACGGGAGACACCGTGTAATACCTCTGCTTCATAGGCTCGACTCCTGCTTTTACCCTAATCCGATGCTCAACAAGTTGGGTTCGACCTAACCCTTCTGGCATAGTCCTGAACGCCCCGGGCAACTAATTCATCTACAGTACGAGCCTCTCTGTTGCCTAACTCGTAGTGATCGACTATCGCGGTCAAATAGTCCTGTTCCGGCCGAGAAAAGCTCCACCTCATTTTCATCAAATCCGGGATAATACCCGTCTTGGTCCAAAAATCGACCCCAAGGATAACGCTCTGAGGCAAACTGGGAACTATGAAGCACTCAACGAGGACTGACTTGCCCTCTACCTCAATTGGCAGCGAAACCGAACCTAACACCGATACATGGCCTCCATCCGCAAGGGTTCCTTTCAAGGGATTATTTGATGAAGACACCCTAACGCCCCAAGATGAGAAAACTTCCCAACCAAACCGACCGTTACCGTTCTCGACGCACCAGAATCCAACAACGCCCTAAAAGTGTAACCAAAAATCCTCACATCCAAATACGGACGCTTATCGAAGCCGTCCGAGACAAGCGAATACGCGAACCGAATATCTGAATCACCGAACCCTACTTTAGCCAGCATTTTAGCAGGATTACTAACTCGCCCTACTAGACCACCTGACCTGCTGTCCCAGGGGTCTATCTCCCGACCGAACCTCCGACTTCGACCAAACATTCGACCCCGACCAAACATTCGACCTCGACCCTGACTCCAATTTCGGTTCCGACCTAACCTCCGACTTAAACGGGTTTGGTGTCGCCGACCACCACCCTCGGCGGAGTTTAATAAAGTATGTTGCTTTTGACATTTCATAACCCCAGTGAAGCTTACAATGTTTGACATATGAAGGATGTAATTAAGTAACTTAACAACTTATTCAGAATTTTGATTATAATAATTTAAATTGCAAACTCAATTTTGCGCTTTCCTTTGTCCTTTCTTTCTATTATCCTTTTAGTTTCCATTTTAATATCTAGTGGTGATTTCGTTTCTACCAAAAAATTTCGCCTTTTGATTGCCTCTTTCTCTTTTCGTGTTCGGTTCTAGGTTAGGCTAGGTTGGGCGGCAGTCCAGAAGTAGGACACACTTAGACTCAGGGTCCTTTGTGATTCCGCATGCGAGTTTTTTAATTATCCCCATCCCCTGTAAACCACTTGGTGCTTAGCAAGAATGTGCAAAGACTTCTGACATTCACCTCTTTGAGGTCATCGAGATCGTCGAAGAAATAGCTCCCGAGAGCTTTTTCTCTCCGTTTTGATAGAGCGGGGCAATGACAGAGAAGATGTGGGATGGTTTCCTCTTCGTCTATATCCATGCAGCTTCTGCAGTAGTCGTTCGGTTCTAAAATAAAGGAAAACGGTGAGAAAATTTTGTAGTCGTTTCTTAAAATGTCACACTCTTGTAATGCAAAAAAGGCCCTTTGAAGCTTTGTCAGGGGTGATGGTTGCCTTGAAAATCAGATAGTTGCTTAACACGACAATATTATGAATTGCATGAGCGAAACACGCATGGGGTTGCCAGATTTCTTTTGCGTGAAGTCAGTACCTTGGACTTTTCCTTGCCACAAAAATCAGTACTTTTCAGTACACTTTTATTCAAAGCAAAATTATGAATGTTAGTAACAGAAAATACTTTAAAACACTAGAGTATGTACTTGTTTTTAACAATATTTTTGTATATAAATAAAATGTATTTCATAAAAAATAAAAATGTTATTCATTTTAAAATAGTGTACACATTAACATGTATGGAGTAAAAAAACCCTTATAATATCACTGTACACAGGAGCCAATGAATTATTTAATATTTAAAACATTTTTGAATAGCAATAATGAGATCATTTCCACATTCAGTGTTTAAATAATAAAAGAACTCTTTACATTTAATTTTAAAATTACTTTAATTTTGGAGTTCACTTTCAAAAATTTTAATTAGAAGTGGGTTTCTCTCTTTGCCCCAGGCAGCAAACTATATACTTAAGATCCTCTCAGCTGCTTCGTTTGAATGTGGTATTGAAAAAACAAAATAACCCACCAAATAATTTTTGTCTTGCCATCGGAAACAAATTGATCGCCGGTAACATTGCCATAGTATCGATTTCCCATTACCAGTATCTCTAAAACGTCCGCCGAAGGCAACTCGCCTGGGCGAGAGTCGTCTTCTTATTACCTGAATGAGTCGTTTTCTTATCGTTTCAGGCGATGTTTGGAATAATTTAATTCTGCTATGGGGGTTCCTACTTTGTCAATCCTGTCCATGGTATAAATTAGACGATTTCGGATAATACTGTTGACGAGAAATGTATAAGTTTGGGAATTTTTGATAACTTATATATTCAAAAGTTGGTATGAAAGAAATGATGTTGCCGATTTGTCACCGCAGCAATAAATCGGTGAGTCGCCAATTTGTTGCCATTGACGATTGTTGCCTATTTCTCATGTTTTGCATGGTGGGTACATACATATGTATTTTCTCAAGCTGTGGAAGCGTACCACTACTTAAAGATTTCATCTAAGTATATTTCCTCATGGCTTGAATTACTTTTTTCAACTGCGCAAAAACTTTGAAAGGCTAAGAATTCGCTAAAAAAGAGTATCCAAGTCGATGTCTTGTATGCAAAACTCTTACAAAGTCAGTAAATTGAGAAAAAAAGTATTGCAAGTTGTAGGCAAAAGCCATTCATTTATTCTAATTTGTTAATAAACTGAAAGTTATTTTCGAGATAACAACCAACACCCGACAAAAAAGTCAGCCCTCTTTTTAAATAAATTGCACTCCATCATATTATGGCAATTGGTACGTAACGACTCGGCGATATGCCCACAAAACGATTGCTCTTTTTGTTATGTTAATTTCTTGCGCATATCAAACATTATCTGAAACATGTCAACTATAATTAGATTATTTTTTTGCATGAGGGAAATTTACCTAGACCTAATAGTCCTTCATTCATGATACCATGCAACCATGTTTTTAACCGGCGAAGCGTTGAGAAAATTCTTTCTGAGGTAGCGTTACTAGCTGGAAGTGTGGCCAGAATGCGGGGAAATTTGTTAATCAAGCATATTCGTCGCTTTTACCAAGAACTTTCTCTGCTGATTTTGGGAATGGCTCTTACCTTATTTGTTCATCGTTCTGACCACACTTTACTCTCCTTCAAAATTGATAGCGTCTTTCCAAGCGGCTTTACACGTTCGAAAGTATTACTTTTTTCATATAGTGGCATATATAGGCAAATCAGCTGCACTTGATATTTGTAGGTTGAATAAGGAAAGAAATTAGCAACAAGAGTTTACGGGGTATGCATAGCTCAGTCGTTAACGCTTCTGACTTTGCACATCGATGACGCGGGTTCGATCCCTGCTGAAGTCTAGAAAAAAGAAGTCTGATGAGGAGATGTGGTGATCTCCAATTAGCTGCTATAACTTCTACCGCTTAAACTTTGTTGCTTTTTTCATTTTTCCTAAAACACAATCGTGTTACAAAGCTCAATAACATGATTAAAAAAAATGTTAATAAGACACAATAACTTTGACAAATTTTTAATTATTGTATGTAAACTAAAAAAGTAAAAATATGGTAAACGGTATATAACTTTTTTTTGGGCAAACTTATATTACAGGTGCTATAGGTATGGCTGCCAGACATCTCTGTTGCTCAACCGGGACACTTAAGGGGGGAGGGGGCCTCTCGCTCCCTTCCCTTTCGTTTCGACAAAAATTACGTACGAAAAGATGTAGTAAAATCTTATTTTGACACATAACAACAAAAACATAAAAACATGAGATCATGAGATCATTACAACGTACACCAACAAAACAAACGACTTATCACAACTAAAGCACAGAGAATTTTTCACAATGCATGCACATTTTTTTGTTCTTTATAAAAATACCGTTTATACTAAATACATCAAAAAACATAAAAATACAATTTCAAAACTTTGTGCAAAACTTGGAAAATGCAATAAATTTGCATTCAAATTTGCAACTTTCTAATCAGACTTTTTATAAAAATTTTGAAAATGGAGTTCTGCAGTACACAAAAATTTAGTTTTTTTGGTATTGTTTTTACTGAGAGTTTCTTCCATACAAACTATGTTCGATAATTTTTTTTTATATGGAAGACTGTCAGCAAAAAATAAATAATTGGAAAAAATCAACGAAATTTTCTGGTAACTTCAGACTTGCACTTTAATAATTGGCTCAAAAGCTACATTTTCAAAATTTTTCTAAAAGATCTGATTAGAAATTGTGATCGAATGAAAGAGTCTCCGAGCCAATAATTTTGTACGGAACTGTACTTATAAGTACTCTAGGTTTCATGAAAGAAAAAATATTTAAGCACAAGATAACATTAAAATATCAGTCATTTCTTTCATTGCTGTGAACTTGTCTCAGAACTTCTGGCTTTTGCTTAATATAATTGTAAAACTCTGCGCATGTCATTTTAACGTATTTAGGTACTTATATTAATCATCAACAATGCTAGTGCAAAATCTGCGAAATTCAAAAAAAAATAATTTACGCATATGAAAGAGCACCAACCCAACTCGTAATACATTTAAGTATACAAATTTTAGTATTTAGCACAGAAATATTCAATTCAAATAAAATGAAGCGCTATGCACTTAACAGATGCTTTTTCATAATTAAGTTAAAAGAAAATTATTTAAATTCCATGCTGCCTGTAATGGGATTACAACCCTGACCCTCTGGAAATTAACAAATTGTGGCAAGCAGCTCCGCGCACTCAGCTACAGCCAGACATATAAATGTTCAGATGTTCAGTTTTATTCAACACCACGCATGCGTGGTATGAAAGTACTATTTTTATTTCCCCCAGTAAATTCATAACATTTTTCTTAATATTACAACACGTTTTTCTCTTTCATTTAAATTTTGTGCAATCAAATCGAAAACCGGGACAACTTAAACGAAACCCGGGACATTTTAAGGTAGGACCGGGACGCCGGGACAAATAGTCTAAAACCGGGACATGTCCGGGAAAACCGGGACGTCTGGCAGCCCTAGCTATAGGGGTCAAAGGTCAGATCTTCGAAAAATTAAAAAACTTATATTTCGCTGGTCTGTTCAGCGACTTCTGGCGCGACCGTACTTTTACTCTCGTATTATATTGAAGTGTGCAAGAACAAAGGAACATACGTAGCAAAACACCTACTTTTGTCGTTGTTTTTCCTACAACCGGCATATCTAAAGTGAAAAAAAAAATCCTAAACGCGTTGTGAAAAAAAGGCAGCCAGTTTGTTGTTAAAAAATTCCCTTGGGCATTAAAATTTCTACCGAAAGTAAATGCCAATTTAAAACATGAACGTCCGTATAACGTCGCATTGCATGGCTTGGACAATACATCAAGCGAGGAAGTGAAAGGTAAACTCAAAGCACGTGGCTACAGCTGTGAAGATGTGAAAGTCATAACAAAATCTTACGCAAGATATGTGGACGCTATTTATGTCATTAGTTTTGCCAATGGCACCGTTAAACAGCGTAATCTCCGCGCTAATATTCCTTCTTTGTTTCGCACTATTGTTCGCTGGGAGCTGCAAAGGAAGATCAAAAATAAACCGATCCAGTGCCGTAATTTCCAAAGGTATGGTCACGGACAGAAGAACTGTTTTGTGCGTTCTAATTGTTCCAATTGTGCTGTCAAGCACAAGACTGTATAACGCCTGATCAAAACAGATGTGCAAATTGCAGAGGGAACCACAAATCTACAGACACCACCTGTCCCAATCGTGAAGCTTACTTTTGTATAAGAGAAGCCGTTAACTCGCGAAACAATCGTAATAACGCCAAATTTGAGCGAGCGCGGTCACACACATACGATCCGCTTTCATTTCCAATGCTTCCAACACGCATCGAACAGAGAGTGTAAATCCATCTACTCCAGTCTGGCCTAGCCGCTGTGCCATAGATGAGCAAAAGAGCAACTTATTTTCGCAGAAAGAGATCACCGACGTCATAATCGACGTAATGTCTAAATTAAAGCAATGCACCTCGAAAGAAGAGCAGTTCAATGTTATAACCCAGTTAGCTATTAAGTACCTTTATAGTAGTTGTTACTAGCGTCTCTCTTATCATTAAATATCATAATGTGGAACTGTAGAAGTGTTCGAAACAAAGTTGCTGAACTCTTTGACTTTCTAGTGAGCAACAATATTCATATCTGCTTACTCTCTGAGACTTGGTTGACAACGGGAATGAAATTCTCTCATTCAAATTATTTCTGTGTTCGAAGTGATCGCGAAAATAAAACGGGTGGGGTCGTAGCAATTTTGATACAAAAATCAACTCAATTCACTATCACGCCAAAGGTAGCCACTTATGTTATCGTAAACGTCGGTTTTCAGATTTTATTTAATGGTAACACAAAGATTGATTTCTTTTCCGCATATTTTCCCGGTGGGTCTAGGTCTAATGATTTATGTAAAAAATTTAAATCCGATTTAAGAATGTTACTCAACACTAATACAAAATTCATTCTTTGTGGGAATTTTAATAGCAGACATAGGGATTGGGGATGCTCAAGATCCAACGCGTACGGAAATGTATTACATAATATGAGTGTTTTCCCGCCTTTTGCAATCATATCTTCGCAGTCCCCCAGCTATATACCAGAGACTGGCATGCGTTGAACGCCAACTATTGCATACTCAATAAATACTGCTGCTTTGTATGACTGAGAAGCGCGTTGACTTAGTAGTATCGATACCTAAAAGAAATTATAGGATGACTGAACACCAGCGCATAGCGCGCTGTCTTGCAAATACAGCCACCACAAGTGAACGATACTTATAACACGATACTATATTCATACTGATATTGACTTCGGCAAACCAGTTTTCCGAATGCTCGTTCACGAAACTAGCAAACGCGGCATTTGAACGGTTGCCAAAAGCATGAGAGCTCATTTGGACGGTTGGGGGAACAAGACGACGCCGTTCATTTGCAGGGATGCCGTTTGGATCTAAATAGATCCAATTGGATACATTTTTAGACGAATTTTTGCGGGATACTTATTTTTTCCGATCAGTATAAATGTGGACACTTTTTTAAATGGGCCAAAATTTTATATTTTCTATAAAGTTTTTTTTCGTTAAAAACTCGATTTTCATTAATGACGTTTTTTAAATGTTTTAAAAATTGCTACTTAAGCGTGAAATTAGAGCATTTTATTTCTTGTGAACGAAGCAATGAACATAGGAAGATATCTCACCAAAGCAGTGTAAGGCGCAATTGTTTAGTTAGCTAAAAAAGATGCTTTAAGCAAGATCTTAATATATACATATATAAAGTAAATATATCTCTTTCATATCACATATTTTCATTTGTTAATTTAACAAGTAATTTTTAGCAAAAAAAAAACCGACTTCAACTCCCATATAAAAAAAAAATATATATATATATATCTCATGATCCACTGATCGGATCTCAACCAGATTAGTATGGGACCACCTCTGAGACACTACCTTTCCGATGCAAAAATTATCGAAATCGGTTGACGTGGTCCAAAGTTATGCGGTAACATACATAAAAAAAAAGATTCCGACGAACTGATAACCTCTTCCTTTTTTGGAAGTCGGTTAAAAAGAAAGAAGATCTCAATGTAGTTTAAATACACTGTTAAAAAAAAATTTGATTTATTTAAGGACATTTTTATAAATTTTACTGAAAATACTTTAAATACACTCTAATTTTTTTTTTGTTTATTTGCGCGTATTAAGGGCCAGTTTTTCAGTGCACGGCCGTGGTTTACACTAAGTTTAAACGCCCGATCTGGCTGGTTTAAACTAAGATCAGCCAATCAAATGCCAGCCAGCTGTTCAATTTAAACTCAGTTTACTTAATCTAAGNCACTAAGTTTAAACGCCCGATCTGGCTGGTTTAAACTAAGATCAGCCAATCAAATGCCAGCCAGCTGTTCAATTGAAACTGAGTTTACTTAATCTAAGTTTAAACTGGCACTGAAAAACTGGACCTAAGAGAGGTAACTATTTTCCTCTTTTAATGTGTGCAAATTGGCACACCGCGTAATAAAATTAAACACTGCCTGTTTACTTTAACATACCAAATTTGTCGCATCGAGCAAAATAACACATAAAATGTTTAAAATAGAGTAAATGTAAGCCCCTAATATTTATTATTTGTAGGAAATGTATTTTTAGTTTAATAATTTTTGCAACTTTAAACATTTCATGTGTATATTTTAAAGATCTCAAGTTCAAAATCAAATCCTGAACATCTTATACGTATGTATATTTATACAGATTCCTGCTGAAAAATATATACTTTTCAGTAGTAAATAGTTTTACACACACTTTTTAGAGTGTACAGGTACAAATGTAACATTTTAATTACTATTTATTATACTTTACAAAATACTTATGCATAAAAAATATTATTTATAAATTGAAATAACAAATGTTTGATTTTATGAAATATAAAAATATATATACACGTATTCCAAGTCCTTAGGATGGGTTAAATTATGTATTTTTCTTGAAAATGTTTGGTTTTCTTACAAATTATGAGATGGATACGTAAAAAAAGAAAAATTGATACATTTGGATACATTTCTGGCTTGGTCGGTGATACATTTTCTTGGGACGACGCGGCAACACTGTTCATTTGTTGCAGAAGTCGTTTGACTTGTTGCTGAAAGCCATTGGACTTGTTGCCGAAAACACGACGAATGTAGTAGAGGGTAATTTATCGTCTCGTATGTATGTATTTATAGCGCGTCTACCATTCAGTTGCTTTACTCACTGCTGGCGCCAAGAGCGTGTTGGCAGGCTAGTTGTGAGGAATGTGCATACGTACATATGTATGCATGTATGTATGTACATATCAATGCTTTATTTCAAACAAGGAAATGTTGAATTGTTTTTGAAATACAGTATCATGACTTCGGCAACCCATCAAACATGCCTTCAGCAACAAATGAAATGGCTTTCAGCAACAAATCAAACGACTTCTGAAACAAATGAACTGCGGCGTCTTGCCCGCGCCAACCGTCCAAATGAGCTCTCATGCTTTCGGCAACCGTCCAAACGAGCTCTCATGCTTTTCCAAATGCAGTGTCGTGCTCAGTGTTGCCGTTTAAGCCCTTTGGTGGCTAGATTTAGCTACCACATACTTTTTTTGGCCACATAAATTTAAAATTGCCCTAGCCCTTTTTTAGCCCTTTGGAGAATTTACTTATACTTGGCATGAAAAAGTTGAATATGCTTAATTTGATCTCATTTTTTTCATTTATGTAAGAGAAGAATTTTTAAACTAAGAAAAACTGATATATATACATATATATATATATGTATTGTATGCTCCTTACGTTTTTATATATACATACTGTAAAAGTGTTAAGGCTGTTAACTTATCTATTAACGATTTAACTATAGTTTAAAATAGATAAGTTTACGGCCCTTAATATGCTTAATTTGTTAAATGGGCCATCAAGTCGATGTCTGTATATGTTTTTGTGGTGTGATTGTACCAGCTGCTGGTGTCGTGAGTGGTGAAATTAGCTCAACTTTCTAAGTAAAAAGTATTTTGGCGGAAATTTCTTGCACTATATGAGTCAAAGCCGGGTTTGTGGAAGATTAAGTGCACGATATTGTAGTTGTGAATTAAAAAAAAAAACCATGTTTAACAAAATGGTAGAAAAATTATGAAATTTCGCCTCTAATCATTTCGATTTTTCCTCGGCCTCGTTTGTAAAGAAATACAATCACTTGATAGAGCCAGCAACCTGGTGTCGTATATTTCCCCTTATATACAAAAAGGTTTTTGGTTGGATAAAAGATTTGCTTTTTTCCAGAGTTCACTGTTTTTCTATACCATTACTTATTGAAAATATTTGCGTGTATACTTACATATGTTTATGTAAGTTAAAAACTTTAGCTACCATTTTTAGCCACAACGACTTTTTTTAGCTCTTTTTATCCCTTTTTTAAAGGAATTTGGCTATCACTAAAAATGATTCGCGGCAACACTGGTCGTGCTTTCGACAGTCGATCAAATACGGCGGGTGCTGGTTTCGTGCACGTTCACTCGGAATACTGGTTTGCCGAAGTCAATATCAGTATGAGCTGTTAAAAGTATCGTTCACTTGTGGTGGCTGTATTTGCAAGCACTGTAGGCTATGCGCTGGTGTTCGTTCATCCCCTGTTTTTAATGTGAGCAGGCTTAAAGTCGCAAAATGAGCATCGTTTGCCAATCTCTGCTATATACCTGCGGTTGCCAAATCAAAACCCTCTAATTTAGATTTAATTATCTCCAATTTACCTGAGGTTGTTTCTCAGCCCTTTGCGTTAAATTATTTGAGTTATGATCATCTTTCTGTAAGCTTTAAAGTCGGCGCAAGTGTGTCTTGCAAAATTCCTCTTAGATTCGATTATAATAATGCAAACTGGGGCTTGTATAAAAGCGAACTATAAAGTCACTACGCAACGTTCCGATAAACATTGACTTAATTACCAATAAGAATCAAATTGATGGAAACGTCAATTTCTTATCAAATAAAATTGTGGAAGCTGTAAGGCTAGCTGTTTCTCTAGTACGCCCTAAGGAAGTACATACTAAGCTACCCAGGTATATTATGAACATAATCAAAACTAGAAATTATCACCGCCGCCAATGGATTAAATATCGAAATCCATCTAACTTTATAGAAATAAAAAAATAGGCAGGTCTTATTAATATTGAAATCACTAAGCTAAAAATAAGTCCTGGCCGGAGAAGATAAGTAATTTGGAGAAGGGTTCAAAACCGTTCTGGAGCCTTACAAAAATCCTTAAAATAAAAATTACGGAATACCGCCACTCATTACCGGTAATTATTCTGCTTACACCAATAAAAGTAAAGCCGATGCTTTCGCTGCCAATTTCTTCGAATATCACCATGTTTGTAACAACTTGGGATTACAATGCAATAATAACTCTGTAAACTTTACTGTGTCCACCTTTCAAAAGTCAAGAATTGAAACGCCGAGCTCGTGCTATGTTGATTGTCACGATGTTTCCCTTATTATTCGCAACTTCTCTTCTGGCCTCGATGATATTAAAAACATCATTGTGACATTTTTTCCAAAACCTGCTGTTAAATTTCTGACATTTATATTCAACTCGTGTTTAAAAATTCAATCAGCCTCATTGCGTAAGTCGTAAATTAGGCTCAATTGTACGACTCGACAATATTGGCATTGTATACAGCCTTGCTGAAATAAGTAAGCGACGAAAATCGTCGTAAACTATACAGTGCTGCCAAGTTTTCCCACTTTAATACACTAGTCGAGTGGAAATTTTAGGCAAGGGCGTGAAACTTAATATACGATTCGACTCTCGAAAAACGACTTGCATTCGACACGGCTCTCGCAATGAGGGCGAATATTTTCCTAATACGTGGAAAGTGGTACAAGTAATACCCATTCATAAAGTTGGGAAACCAAAAAACCTTGCTACTAGTTATCGACCAATTAGCCGTCTGAGCAGTCTCAGTAAAGTACTGGAAAAAGTTATTAAAGAGCAGTTCTGGAAATTCATTGATGCGAACGAATTTCTGCCGAACGAACAATATGGTTTTCATAGATTCCACATCACTACTCAGGCAATCAAAAGGCTGTACAATCACGTAAAACACAATTTCGTACTAAAATACACACTCAACAGCACTTGTTCTACTTGATATTGAGAAGGCCTTTGACTCAGTATGGCGCAATGGGTTGATTTTTAAACTGATTGATAACCATTACGTACTTAATTAACATAATTAAGAGTTTTTATGCGACCGTTGTTTTTGTGTCCAAGTTAGAGATGAATTTAGCGACTTAATACACGTTTTGGCTGGTGTTACACAGGGTTCGGTTATCGGGCCACTCCTGTATATTATTTACTGCTCAGACATCCCCAAAGTACAAAATTGCAGCTATGCAATGTACGCAGATGTCATTGCTATATTTCACTCATATGAGTTTGGTCTGCAATCTGTAGCTGAACTCCAGGTAGCCATAAATTCATTGACACAATACTTTAATAAATGGAAAATTAAAATAAACGCTGACAAAACGCAAGCTCTCTTTTTTACTAGGAAAAGAAATGCTTGCAACTATCCCAACTCGAATGTCAATGTCTTAAACCACATCGTACAATGGGCTGATAATGTTAAGTGCCTAAGCATTGTTCTTGACCAAAAAATAATTTTCAGAGATCACACCCAACACATTATCACAAAGTTTAATATTGCTATCAAACTTCTATATCCTTTTATTAATAGAAGTTCTAAGATGAACGCTGATAACAAAATAACATTGGCAAAAGTAATTTCCCAATTCTGTATGGTTGCCTACTTTGGGGAAGTTGTGCCCACATTTACAAACTGCAAATGAAGCAAAATAAACTTCTCAAAATGATGCTTGACTTTCCTTGGCACTTCTCCACAATCAGGCTCCATGAGCAAAGTAAAATGGTTCAAATATCAGATTGTATCAAAAAGATCACTAACAAATTTAATCCACTCTGTGATATTTCCTCAAATCCACTTATCTGCAACTTAAATAGGTCTTAATTGTTATTAATATTTATACTTATACATGCACTTGTTTGTATGTATATTCCACTTTTCTGTAATATCTTATATAAGGGGTTTTTTGCTTTTAATTTATAATTTTTCCCCTTGTTTACATATGTACTTACAGCTAAAATATATCCTCTTAAATTGTAAACGTTGATATATAAAATAAAGCACTTCTTCTTCTTTTTTGGCGCTGTAACCGCCTAAGCGATTTTGACCGAGTTCAGCAAAGCACGCCAGTCGTTTCTCCTCTGTGCCAACTGACGCCAATTGGAAACGCCAAGTGAAGCCAAGTCCTTCTCCACCTGATCTTCCATCGCAGTGGGTCTGCTACCACCAGCGGGTTCCGAGTTGAATACTTTCAGAGCTGGAGCGTCGGTGTTCATTCGAACGACATGACCAAGCCAGCGGAGCCGCTGTATTTTAATTCGCTGCACTATGTCTATATCGTTGTAAAGCTCATACAGCTCATCGTTCCATCGTCTGCGGTACTCGCCGTCGCCAACGCGTAAAGGCCCGTAAATCTTTC
>NW_016157410.1:166021-167630 GCF_001687245.7 Rhagoletis zephyria | reverse complement strand
TACTTCTTCGGCGGCGGTACTTAATGAGCGGGAAATGTGGTTCCACTGCTCGCATATGTCGGTTTGTTGAAGAGTGCTCTCTGAGAGCAGGTGTGAGAGTCGAGTAGCGAAAGCGCTGGCTGTCTGTTGTGATTGCAGCTTTTCGACGTTAAGCTTTCCTTGCATATTTGGGCGCACATTTTTTGCTGCACAGAGGCGGGTGCGTATCTTGGCTGCAACAAGATAGTGGTCCGAGTCGATGTTTGGGCCTCGGAGTGTGCGTACGTCTAAAACACTGGAAGCGTGCCTTCCGTCTATCACAAGATGCTCGATTTCATTTCTCGTTTTTCGATCCGGTGCTTGATGGATCTTTTTATGCATGAACCTAGTACTGCATACCACCATGTTTCGGGCCCCGGCGAAGTCGATCAGCCTCAATCCGTTGTCGGACGTTCCGTCGTGGAGGCTGAATTTTCCGACGGTGGTTCCAAAGATCCCTTCCTTGCCCACCCTGGCATTGAAGTCGCCAAGCTTGATTTTGATATCATGACGGGGGCAGCGCTCGTACGTGCGCTCCAAGCGCTCATAAAAGAGATCCTTGGATACCTCGTCCTTCTCTTCCGTCGGGGCATGGGCGCAGATAAGCGAGATGTTGAAGAATCTCGCTTTGATTCGGATTGTGGCTAGACGCTCGTCCACCGGGGTGAACGACAGTACTCGGCGACGGAGTCTCTCTCCCACCACAAATCCAACTCCGAATTTGCGCCCCTTTACATGGCAGCTGTAGTAGACGTCGCAAGGCCCCAGACATTGCTTGCCTTGCCCCGTCCAACGCATTTCTTGGATGGCGGTGATGTCAGCTTTTGTCCTTACGAGGACATCAACCAGCCGGGCAGAGGCACCTTCCCCATTAAGGGTCCGGACCATATATGTAATACTTCTGTTTCTAATTAGGGTAGCAGAGTTGAGCGTAGGGTGTGTACGAGACCTTTGAATCCGTCAAATTAAAAGAAGGTGGTTGGTTTTTGATACAATTCAACTTACAAAAATATTTATTAAGTTTAGATTTATGTTCACAACTCGTTTTAATGGATTTCGGTAACGATTGCAGAAAGTTTCAATTAATGGAATGCAATGATTAGCCAGAGTGGCGTTAATGTAAAATTGAACAATTTCAAAATGCGATACAATAATTAGCCAGAGTGGCGTTAGTGGAAAATAAAGTAAGGTTACAATGCGATGCGGCGGCGGCGGTGGTCGTACCAGAAGTGACAAATCCAAAATATACAAGGCGGACTCGAGCCACCCGCTTACAACTACAAAGCTACAAATTTAAATTCATTTCAAAATGGTATAAAATTAGGCGTTGCCCCCGCACGCCGATTAAATAACAAGTTCATATAATTTAGTCGTCGAAGTCGAGGAGGTTACCCATGTCCTCGACATGCCGGCCCGCCTGCACCGGTGCTAGGTGAAGTAACTCTTGAAGCTTCTCGAGGGTCATTACGGCGCGGCTTAATAACTCGCGGATGCGTCGGTGAGCGAGATTGCGGCCACCCTGGGTTTGCTTGGCTGGTTTTTTGACAACTCGGCTGGCGAGCGATGGTCGTCTACGGCGGACTAGTTTGCT
>NW_016157410.1:145540-165365 GCF_001687245.7 Rhagoletis zephyria | reverse complement strand
GAAGTCGATGAGGTTACCCATGTCCTCGACATGCCGGCCCGCCTGCACCGGTGCTAGGTGAAGTAGCTCTTGAAGCTTCTCGAGGGTCATTACGGCGCGGCTAAATAACTCGCGGATGCGTCGGTGAGCGAGATTGCGGCCACCCTGGGTTTGCTTGGCTGGTTTTTTGACAACTCGGCTGGCGAGCGATGGTCGTCTACGGCGGACTAGTTTGCTTGAGTCATCCCGGCGGTTGCGCTCAGGCGGCGATGTCGTGGAGCGATGCAGTAGTGTGTGGTGGGCTTTCCCACACCGGTGACAGCTGTCGGCTGAGTTGCAAGCGCCGGTTGAGTGCGACGTCGCCAGGCAATTTATACAGTATTGATGTATCCGCGCGGACTCATATCGTTCGTCAGAAGTCATGGCAAGAAATGCACGGCAGAAGCGCAGCGGATGATAGCGGCAACAGAGGCGGCACTGGTTGAGTTCCATCTTGGTGCTGGACATCTGTGGAGAAAAAATGTCGAAGACAGCATTAGTACTACGCAGCGGTATAATCATTTCTGAGTTGAGGTATGGATAGAGTGCTAGGATTGGCGGGCGCATGAGGGGGTGAGAAAACCTATGAAGAGGGCAGTAAACATAGTTTCGCAATGTTGCGCTTTATGGTTCCGGCCTGAGTACGAATTTCAGCCACGCGAATATTTCGGTCGCGACCGGGGTGAAGTTGCACAACGCGCCCGAGTCTCCACTCGTTTGGGGGTAGAAGATCGTCTTTAACGACGACGAGGTCTCCTTCCTGAAGGTTGGGCTCTTGGCGCTTCCATTTACTTANAAAGAGTTTCAGAGTGGGGTTCAGGCAACGAGAGTAGTGGGACACCACGTAAGAAGTGGCCGGGCGTTAAAGCCTGCATGTCATGAGGGTCCTGAGACATAGGGGAAAGCGGCCTTGAATTTAGCACAGCTTCAATTCGAATAAGGAGAGTGGTGAATTCTTCGAAGGTAAATTTATGATTCCCGGCCACCTTCGTGAAATGGGTTTTGAAGCTTTTTACAGCAGCTTCCCAGAGGCCGCCCATGTGAGGAGCATATGGTGGTATGAACTGCTATGAGAATCCGTGGGTCGCGTACCTTTCGGCGATATCAGTAGCCGCTTCATTGAGAAACTGTGCGAATTCTCTATGCAGCGCATAGTGCTGCGCACCAACGAACGTTTTCCCGTTGTCGGACATGATTTTGCGGGGGATTCCACGGCGGCCGACAAATCGGGTGAAAGCTGCCCTGAACGCTTCTGTGGTCAGATTTGAGCACAATTCTAAGTGTACGGCTTTCGTGGAGAAACACACGAATACACACACATACGCCTTTGCGTGAGGAGCTCGTCGGAGGGTAGATGTTTTCACAAGAAATGGCCCAGCAAAATCAACTCCTGTGGTATGAAAGGGGAGTGTGTAGGTGGATCGTTCAGGAGGAAGCGCGGCCATTATCTGTGAACGCATTTTTTGTTTATAAATTGTGCAGACCTTACAATGAAAAATGCATTTTTTTATCTTTTGTTTCAACCTGGGGATATAATATTCTTGCTGCACCATTCGAATCATGAGCTGTTTGTCAGCGTGGAGAAGAGTAGTATGGAGGAAGTCGAGCAGCAGAGAACAGAGCTTTGAATTTTCTGGAATTATGATCGGGTGACGCTCATTGTAACTAAGAGCTGCATACGTTAAACGTCCATTCACGCGCAGAATTCCAGATTGGTCCACCATCGGATTCAGAGTCAGCAAAGTGCTTTTTTTGTTAATACATTTTCCTACACTTAAGGAGGTAAGTTCGGCGGTATAGTACTGGCTTTGAGTCTGAGCGATGATACGTAATTTGACTTGGTTTATTTCACCTTGAGTTAGGGGGAGAGAAGTGGGCATCGGTTGCTTTCTAGCTGCGTTTATAAATCGATACATAAACGCTACTACTCGCAACGCTCGAGCAAAAGAGGAAAACCGCTCAAGTATATCAACAGATTCAATTGGGTGCAGTGATTCAATACGTCGTTGTTCCGGGGGTGCCGAATGTGGAGATGGGTTTTTTGGCCACAAAGTGGGGAGTTTTTGTAGCCATTCTGGGCCATTCCACCATAATGCGCATGTTGCAAGATCTTGGGGATGGCATCCGCGGGTGCCTAGATCGGCAGGATTATCTGCACTACATAGGTACATGCCGCCAAGTGGCATTGCTCACATTTTCGAGTATGAGCGAAATTCTATTGGCAACATACGTTTTCCAAGTGTGTGGCGGTTTTTCTAACCACGCCAACACAATGGAAGAATCTGACCAGAGGTATAAGTCATGAGCAGGCAAATCTAGTTGGGCGTGGAGTTGATTAACCAGCTTGGAGATTAGGACGGCTCCACAGAGCTCAAGTCTGGGAATGCTGACTGTTTGCAGAGGGGCTACCTTATTTAGCTGCGAGTATGTGTGATGAGAAGGAGTTTTCATCAATTTGTACTCGGATGTAGACACAGGCGCAATAAGCTTTTTCAGAGGCGTCTGAAAACCCATGTACTTGTACACGGTGAGTAGGGCAGAATTGCACCCAGCGGGGAATAACAATTTCATTAATCGCGGGGAGATTTTCGCGCAGAGTGTTCCACTTGCGGAAAGCGCCGGGTTTTACGTGCTCGTCCCATTCAGTTCCTTCCATCCATAGTTGTTGAAGGAGCATTTTAGCGGAAATCATTACTGGCGTTAGCCATCCTGCCGGGTCAAACAATTTCGCTACCGCTGATAATATTTGCCGTTTTGTCCTCGAGTTTGCAGCGGGAACGGGATCGTACGTGTAAGAGAAGGAGTCCGTTAGCGCGTTCCATTTTAAGCCTAGAGTTTTAGTAGAGCTAGTGTCTTGAAACTGGAGAAAATCAACATCAAGGACCTCGGAATCTGGGACTGATTCCAGGATTTTTGGGTGATTCGAGGTGATTTTTCGTAGTGGAAAGCCTGCAGATTTTAGGGCGTCTTTAACTTGAGATAATGAGCTTATAGTGGACTGTATATTATGCCCGCCTGAGAGAATATCGTCCACGTATGTTTCGCGTAGGAGGATATTGCTGGCGAGCGGGAATTCGTCTTGACAATCCTGCGCTAACTGATGAAGCGTACGGATTGCGAGATAGGGAGCGCAATTGACGCCAAAGGTGACTGTTTTCAGCCAAAAATCTTCTATGGGCTTATTTGGAGACCTACGAAAGACGATTCTTTGGAAGTCTTGATCTTCCTCGTGGACAAGAATTTGGCGGTACATCTTTTCGATGTCGCCATTAAAAACAAACTTGTAGAGGCGCCATCGGAGAATGATGAGCATCAAGTCGTTTTGAAGGGTTGGGCCAGTGTATAGTACGTCATTGAGGGAGTTTCCAGAGTGGGATATTCTGGAGGCATTGAAGACTACGCGTACTTTTGTTGTTTTGCTGTCGGGTTTTATGACAGCATGGTGCGGTAAATAAAAGGAGAAGTATTTACCGTCTTTGATGACTTCTTGGGATGAGGTGGGCTCCATATGGTCCATGGTGATGTATTCTTCCAGAACCTCTGAGTACTTTTTGCCAAGGTCGGGTTTTTTCTCCAGATTCCTTTCGATGCTGATGTACTGCTGCTGCGCTGCTAGTCGAGAGTGACCTAAAGCCATTGTGTCTGGAAATTCGGGTTTGACGGGTAATTTCACCGTATATCGTCCGTCTGCCTGCCGGGTTGTCGTGCGACGATACAGGTCCTCACAGAACTCCTCCTCACTGGAACGGGGTTGAGTGACTGCTATTTCCTCCTGTTCCCAAAACTTCTTCAGCAGTGACTTTAAATATTCATTCTGCGCTATGAGACTTCCGCTTATGTTTTGTTGCAGCCCTTGTAGGAGAATTCGGGGGATTAGGTCACTGCCGATTACCATATCTATCTTATTTGGGGTGAAACAGTTGGGATCGGCGAGCCTTAATCGTTTTATCTCTTCTAAGTTAATATGAGAGATTTTTGCAGTAGGGAGGAAATGGGTCAACTGGGGCAAAATAATAGCTTGGGTCTTTATTCTCTGAGCTCGATCTGATGAGCAAAGTGTGATTTCACAGATTTTTTTTGAATTTTGTACCACCATTCCACCCATTCCAGAAATCTCGAATAGTGCATCCGTCATAGGCAAAAGCAAGAGTTTTTGTATCCGGGATGATACAAACGTTTTTTGCGAACCTTGATCCACCAGAGCACGAATATTTTGATATTCGCCATCACAGTAGATAGGTACTATCGCCGTTGGGAGAAGAGTTGTGACGTTGGTACTCGAAAAATGAGATGACACCTTATTTACGTCGTTTTTCTCTGGGGGTGGGTGCGTCACATATTTTGAGCAAGTCGGCCCTTCTGTATCTTTATTTGTCTGAGTAGCCAGTTGACTCGTTGTTCGCTGGGGTTTCGAATTGGGTTTGGGTTGTTGCGTCTTCTGTGGGAAGTGTAAAAGAGAGTGATGTCTTCTTTGACAGTAAACACAAGCGAAGTTACTTGTACAATCACTCTTTAAATGGGAATAAGAGAGGCAATTTTCACAATAATTGTTCTCTCTTACGAATCGTAGGCGTTCAGAAACGGATAGTGCTTTGAATTTCACGCACGTCTTCATGGGATGCCTTGAATTGCATAGTTTGCATGAGATCGGCTGATTAAGTTCAGTATGGAAATTTTGTGTTCTGTTTTTATTCATGAACGTAGAGTTTTGATTTATCGTTCTAGGGGTAAAATTAGGGGTAGGTGGTTTTAGTTTTCCTGGCCGATATGCATGTAGTCTTTCTACTACTTCATACCGACTTGTAAGGAATTTATTCATATCTGCCCAAAGTGGTAACTCTTTCCGTGAGCTGAGTGACTGCTCCCATAGAGATAGAGTTTCACTGGGCAGTTTGGAAGAGCATAAATATGCACGGATTTGCTCACCACTTTCTGTATATATGGGTGGTATATTAAATAACGCGTTTATTTGGTTATCTACCAATATCCTACGATTCTCGTACCGTGACTTTAAGGCAAGTTCAAAGTTATCGTCAGTGAGAGGGAATTTTTTGACTATTTGTCCTGCCTGACTTCTGGTTTTTTGCCGTAAATGGTATAATTTCTGGGCTGGGGTTAGTTTGGGGTGATTTTTGTAGACTGCCGTGAACATATCTCTGAACGCCGGCCAGTCTTCGTACCCACCGTGGAAAATTTCTATATCACACGGTGGTACCTTGGGGAATACTTCTTGGGAGTTCGAAGTTGGGGTGGAATTTGTGGTGGGAATGGTGCTTGTTTGGGACTGGGAATTTGCCCCGAGAAGATGTAAGCCGTCTAAAATTTGCGTCTTACAGTTCTCATAACTTTCTGAGCATTTATTATATTTTTGCTCAATTGATCCGCTAGATTCAGCGAAGTGATCAGAGCGGGATACTGCTCTATATGAGCTGATTAGAGCATCCCATAACTTGTCAAGTTGCTGTAACTTCACATTTAAAAGCGTTCGGGTGTGTTCGCTTATAAGGGTGCTGGACCATTTTGAATAAAATGACTCTAGCCTATTGCTATCAAAAATGAAGTCCTGAAGGCTTGAGTCAGCATCAGTGGAAGATTTCTTTTCCATTTTGGGTTCTAAAGAGGTAATTGGTGGAATTCGGGATGAAACTGGAGTGAAAGGGTAAAAAGCGTAAAAATATCTTTATATTGCCTTGAGATACTAAGATGCACTGAGCACCTTCTTATTTTTCAATTTAAAATATTTATTTACGCGACTTTTTAACGTTTAAAAACTTTTTTTTGTGTGGTGCTATTTTTATGAGCTCTACTGTATCTGCTTCGGTCCTATTTTCTTGACCTATACTGTATATTGTCTCAGCGCGTCTGAGCCCAATAGTATATATGTATGTGTGCACGTATGTGTATTTGCTGGAGTTGCAAATTTTGTAAGCGCAAAAAGGTGGTTGGAGAGCGAGAGAAGCGAAATAGATAAATATGCAAGAGGTTATATGTATACGTACGTACGTAGATGGGAATACCGTTTGTCTTTTCGGCTTGTGAGTATGTACGTATGTATATATATATTTATATGTAGGTATGTGTCGCAAATTTTGTAGCAGAATCGTTTTTCAAACTGGGTGAATCTCTATGGCATATGTGGAAGAAGCAGACAAGAGAAAAGCGATTTTTGTTCTTTTGGGGTACCGCTGATTAAAACACAATTGCAAACACAATTTCGTGTGTTATGCTCCTGGGTCATGCGTATATGTGAGTATGTACGTTTACGTGTCATTATGTATGTACGTACGTATGTCTGTCGCATGCAAGTGTCTTTGCTCTGCNCTATGGCATATGTGGAAGAAGCAGACAAGAGAAAAGCGATTTTTGTTCTTTTGGGGTACCGCTGATTAAAACACAATTGCAAACACAATTTCGTGTGTTATGCTCCTGGGTCATGCGTATATGTGAGTATGTACGTTTACGTGTCATTATGTATGTACGTACGTATGTCTGTCGCATGCAAGTGTCTTTGCTCTGCGACTGCCTAATAGCGGGTAGTGAGACAACGGGTAGCGGGTATTGATTGATGTATATGTATGTATATACGAGGTACGCGCGAGAAATATTCATCAAAAGGGTTCAGTTAACGTATGTATGTGCATATACATATATACATGTACCGTACGAGACAAATGAGACGGAATATATGTTATGTATTTGCTTAGCGCGCAAATTTTTCCTATACCCAAATTTACGTGGGTACATATGTACATATATGTTTATGCCACTAAATATTTTCGAGTGCCGTATGGAAACAATGCCCGATAGGAACTGCGGGACTTAAAACAATCAGAAGTGCGGTTGTACTGAGACGGGGTATATAAGTATGTATATATGTACGTGGATTTTGTATTATGTAGGTGCGTATATTTTATAGCGGTTTTCTGAGGGGAAATATNATGTTTATGCCACTAAATGTATTTTCGAGTGCCGTATGGAAACAATGCCCGATAGGAACTGCGGGACTTAAAACAATCAGAAGTGCGGTTGTACTGAGACGGGGTATATAAGTATGTATATATGTACGTGGATTTTGTATTATGTAGGTGCGTATATTTTATAGCGGTTTTCTGAGGGGAAATATCGAGTTAAGCGGGAATTATGTAAATGGGTACATATATTACGGAATATACATATGTCTCTTGAGTGTTGTTACTTGCGGTAAATTGATAGTTCAGCGACTTTCAATTTACCGTGCGAGAAGACCGCTATACAATGATACGTATGTATGTACGTTTGTGGCAATATACGAAAAATAAGATGTGGGCACTTACTCGTTTAAATGGGTACCACCTGTGCTATTTTTGTGGGACTGTACCACTTCTGCTCGCGTCCTTTTTCCTGCCGTCCACACCTTGCCTTTTTTGTTGTGGCGCTTTCTTATGCCGTTTTCTGCTGGTGCCAATGCCGTCTGTGCTGTTGCTTCCGTGTTGCTGCTACAGGTCGCCGGGTGTGCTTTTGCCTATTTAAACCCCTGTAGGGATGATGTTGATTGTTGGACCAATTTTTTTTTCCTTTTGGCTTTTTGTTTTTTACGCACTATAGCTTTTTTTGTTTTTTACGCACTTTGGCTATTTTTGTTTTTTACGCACTTTGGCTATTTTTGTTTTTTACGCGCTATGGCTTTTTTTGTTTTTACGCACTTCGGCTATTTTTGTTTTTTACGCACTTTGGCTATTTTTGTTTTTTACGCCCTAAGGCTTTTTTGTGTGTGTTTTTTTTTTTTAACTTGTCTTCACTGTCTCTTTTTCTTTTTCCTGAAATCCGCACTTTCTCTGCCGTCTTTTCTTCCCTGCCGAGTTCGATTCTCACTTTTTAAATAACTTTTCTTTTCTTGGTCAAGGGTATTTTTTTTTCGCGCACAGCCTAATGCTCCACTGGCGTGCTTTACTGCAGTTTGTTTCACGTTGTTGTTTTTTTTCTCACTTAATTTAAGTTAAATAGCTTTTTTTTTCGCGTTTACGAACCGCGTGAATTTATTTAGTTATTTTAGTTAAGTTTTTTTTTTTTGTACTGACCGCTTTTTATCGACTGCACTCCACCGAACGAACCGCACCAACTGACCTCGTTTGAAAAACAAAAAAAACTTCTTTTTGCTCGCTCACCGGCAATAGCAAAGCGCGTACATATGCTTATGTACTTATATATGTATGTGTTCTTTTGCTCACTTTTGGTCGCGGGTTGCCTTTTTGACGAAAAGGACCATGTTTCTAATTAGGGTAGCAGAGTTGAGCGTAGGGTGTGTAAGAGACCTTTGAATCCGTCAAATTAAAAGAAGGTGGTTGGTTTTTGATACAATTCAACTTGCAAAAATATTTATTAAGTTTAGCTTTATATTCACAACTCGTTTTAATGGATTTCGGTAACGATTGCAGAAAGTTTCAATTAATGGAATGCAATGATTAGCCAGAGTGGCGTTAATGTAAAATTGAACAATTTCAAAATGCGATACAATAATTAGCCAGAGTAGCGTTAGTGGAAAATAAAGTAAGGTTACAATACGATGCGGCGGCGGCGGTGGTCGTACCAGAAGTGACAAATTCAAAAATATACAAGGTGGACTCGAGCCACCCGCTTACAACTACCAAGCTACAAATTTAAATTTATTTCAGAATGGTATAAAATTAGGCGTTGCCACCGCACGCCGATTAAATAACAAGTTCATATAATTTAGTCGTCGAAGTCGATGAGGTTACCCATGTCCTCGACAACTTCTATATTGGCAGTAAGCTAACTTCTCAATGTGTAAGCATTCCGAAATCAAAGCGAGACAGTCTAGTACCGTTTTTGTCAATGTATTGTGTACTTGAGTGCCGTTTTTGTATATGTGTTGTGTACATTAGGCTGGGTCGATTTAATTTAATAGTAATATTATGATGTCTTAGGTCTTAGCCAATTGTTATTGGCCACGAAAGATTAATTTAAAACTTATCTTTAGCCCGCGCAATTGCATCAAAGTATACGAATTTTGAAAATGAAACTTTGGCTGGTAATATCTATGGAATGCGTTAATTTTTATAAACCGGACGATATATCAAATTAAGAGTTATTAAATTTAGTACCTCACGTTCATTTATCATTTTTCAATAAGTCTTAAATTTTAAGATATTAAGATAAAACTTACAAAAACTATAATTTTCCCGTATAGATTTTCAATTCTTCATTACCTCAGGAACCAAGTGAAAAATACAAAAAAGTGAGACGGGATTTATTTCAAACGTTTTAATATTTTCGGATGTTTATATAGTATTAAAAGGACCATGGACTTGGTCACGCCGATTTGGTCAGTATTCAAGATCCTGATAAATGAAATGAAATATGTATCATCAAAGAATACGAATCGTTTAATAAGTTAATAGTAGTTGCATACATTAACATAATACAGTTAGGGTGGGAAACGCCCATTTTAAGTCCATTTATGCAGTCTTGAAAATTGGTGCGGAATAGTTTTATTAGTCAACGAAGACGCACATTTTTCGCGGTTTCTAAATTTGCCGTTATATGAAAGTAGGAGACGTGAAATAATTGTTTAGATATAGTGCATAAGTATTTTAGTTAATTGCATTATGTGAAAAAAGTGTTTAACATATCCTGGGAAATCCTTTTGAAGACTCTCCAATTGGACGATAGTGCTTCGCATTCAGCTTGAATGAAAAAAGGCGCTCCCTGGAACACTTTTCTGTAATCCGGCTCTTTTATCTAAACGTTTTATATACAATTGAAGATACATTTTTTTTAGAAAAAAAAACTGGAGATCCACTTAAGTTTTTCGATATAACTTTGGTAAATGTTACTCGATCGGCACGTAGTAAGTACCAAATTGAAGGAGAGACTGTTACTGATTTATAGTAATAATATAAAAATAGTTCAGATTATAAACAAATTGTTTTAAATTAAAAAACGTGTTGAACATTTTTTTTTTGTAATTTTCCTTTATTTGCAATTTTTATATTGTGCATAAACATAAGTAAACTAATTAGTGTTTCTAGAAGTTGTGCCTATTCAGTGTTTCCATACTCACTTGCATAAACCAAAATTTTTCCACGATGATGCAAAATAATGGCTTTTCTATTAGAGCTACCGAAATTGTTCCTAAATTTGCAAAAATTCGCAAACTATAGCTAATATTAAAACAAGATTAGAATATTTGCAACCAGCGACCTAAATGAACGGCAGCAATATTAATGCTGTTCTTTACATCTTTTGACTATAGGCCAGTGCAATTATCAAGAGAACAATTAAAAATGTATTGAAAAAAGATAACTTTGAGATTAACGATAAGCTAAAGGGCTGCGAAAAATTATATTTGACTTTATCTTTTGCATTAACTGATTCATTATTTAATAATATGCACCAAACCTTTTTGCTGAACCCAGAATTTTTAACAAGAATTGGTCTTATTCGACTAGTGTGCTGTGGGTGACTTGGCGGTCGATGCGCGGGCTCTTAACATTAAAATAAAATACTAATATTTTGCAGGCTTCTTGTTGACTTCATGATACATTATATTTTCACTATTACCAAGGGATTTGAGTAAAATTAGATTTTCGACCCGCCCTAGTGTACATGTTTAATTATAAACGTATGTGTCCCTTTTCTTTCGTACGTGTTTATTGATATATCTGTACTGTAGTGTTTTCGGACGGTACCAGCTCTTACTGCCAATATAGGAGTATTACATATATGGTCCGGACATTCCAGGTGCATGCCCTCAAATCGTAGTCCTTTAAACATTTGCCGTGGTCGTCATCATAAGGGGGAGTCTCATCCGAGGCTTTGCCTTGCTTCTTCACTGGAAGTGGTTTTTACGTGGCGGGTCCCAAGCCCAGCGCACAACCCATTGCTGGGACGGGGGTGGTTTCGCAACCAAATACACGTTTATATAGCGAGCCGCTTGCTCCAAGCAGACACCCGCTTGCAGCCGCACCTACTGGTGAACAGACGCTGCAGACTTCAGTGAGCCCTTAAACCGAATAAGTCAGAGTGGCCCCACCGAAGCCCCCTCTCTTTCTGCCGTGACCCAAGGCTCCACTCGGATTGGTTACCGCATCTCGCACATGAGTTGCTCATGTTGCCCAGAGTGCGCGAACGAGGACGCAAGAGTCGGGATTGAGTATAGCCATGCAACTGTAACTGCATACCCAGCGCAAAGACTATACCCCATTGCACTCTAAAGCACTAACTTATATTTCGAAAATTGTTAAATGATTTTTAAGTGCTATAAGGGCTCTGTTATATAAGTTTGCACAAAAAAGTTGCATACCGTTTAAATAAGGGCAAAAGGCAGACAAGTTATTTACATATGTACAATGCCTAAAAATAATTTTTACCAAAGGTCCTATTTCGAACTTCGGAATCCCATATCTCGATTTCGGAGGCTAACTTCGAAAAACGGAGAAAGGACTTTTTTACTTATGACTAAATTAGAAAAAAATTGGTTTGGTCCAATACCCAGAAAAAAAGTTGATTTTGCTTATAGTCTTATTGCATATATTAATGCGTTAACAATTTACGGCTTATTTGTGCGCATTTTAGCATAAGTCGGCATTCCCTTTAATCATGTAGTACAACGGGGTAATACTGATTAGGCTGGGACTTATCAATTTATTTTAACCGTTGAATACAGATGTTTTCGTAAAATTCGCTCTTAAGCATAGTATTCTGTTCCCGTTTCACGTGAAAAGCTGTCAAATTGCATATACAATTTTTTTCTGTGAAATAAGTGTGAAATTCCACATTTCCTCAGCAAAGTAGTATTCTGTTCGCGCTATGGACAATCTTACAACATGTTGGCATCATGAAGCTAGCAACACAATTTTCAAAGCTATTTAAAATAATTTTCTTTTCTCGCAAAAAATGTCAACAACAACATTGTCAGAGAGCAACATTTGAAAGAAAGAGCACGCAATATACATGTGAAGATGCTGAGAAAAGAACACGAAAACTTGACAGCCTTGGCACAGGGCAGAATTAATGCAACTTTATTTCGAGAAAAGAAAATGCTATAACATACACATGTACATCTTAAAGGTTAGTATTCTGTTCACACGTAAAATTTCTCCAGCAACGCATATTGTTTTCACCACACTGTATACAGTGTGCCTAGTAATGACATTTAATTTTTCTCATATCCATATTTGACAATTGCTTGTGTGTGTTAATTAAAATTTTGAAATTTGTGGTCACTTTCTTTAACCTTTTTGGTAGTTTGAATTTAAAATTTTTTTGAAATCGTGAACAGAAGAAAATATTAACAAAAAAGAAATATGGAAAGTGAAAAAGCCAAGGATGCATTGTAACGTTAATATAAACGTTTATCAAAAAAAAGCAATCATTTCTGTTTAAACGATTCAGTTTTTTTATCGTTTAGGCAATTATCAAAATAAATCTATTTTCGTTTTTGACGAAAAGAAATTCCATCTTTAGTTCTGAAGCTGTAGCATGAATTTAGGTGCTAGGTGTTAACAGTGAGCTGGCAATGGTATACAACAACAGCTTTTCGTTGATTTACTTTGTTTCAATGTTAACGATTGGTGATTTATTTCGTTCCAACGTTAAGGATTGAGTTTTGTTTCGTTGATTTGGTTCTGAAACAAAACGAAATTATTTTGATACGTTATTTTTCCGCATCAACAAAACGAAATCGATTCATATAGTTTGTTGAGCATCTCTGGAATAAAATTATAGTTTAAAAAACTAAAACCTCCCTATTATAATTGCCATTCGTACTGTCATCAGGTATGTTACTTGCATGATTCAATAACACAGGTCTGCAAAAAAATGGGTTCGGAATGTTCTATAAAAGTGTAGTGTCATTTCCGAAGTAATTTTTTTGCGTAGAATCCGAATCCGGGGTTTAAATTGCTCTATCACGTCAGGACTTTGAGATATCCTAACCTAAAAGTGCAAAAAACGCTGTTTTTGCCCATTTTTGAGGTTATGTAGCTACGAAGATTTTGCTCTTCATAAAAAAGTAGACGTGGTATTTTAAAGTATAAGTCTTCCTCTTTTAAATGCCGTTGAGTTTGCTCAAATATCTTAATTTTTCACTGAGATATCGCATTTTGAAGTCTCCATGTTTGTGAATGTAATCGACCGTATCACGTCTCATGTTATCTCAATGGATTTTCGAATATCGAAAAATTCACAAACATGGAAACTTCAAAATGCGATATCTCAGTGAAAAATAAAGATATTTAAGCAAACTCAACGGCATTTAAAAGAGGAAGACTTATACTTTAAAATACCACGTTTACTTTTTTATGAAGAGCAAAATCTGCGTAGCTACATAACGTTAAAAATGGGCAAAAACAGCGTTTTTTGCACTTTTAGGTTAGGATATCTCAAAGTCCTGACGTGATAGAGCAATTTAAACCCCGGATTCGGATTCTACGCAAAAAATTACTTCGAAAATGACCCTACACTTTCCTAGAACAAAACGTTGTTGACCTGTGTAATTAAAGGTTTGCTCATTATTGACATTAGAGTTTCGACACTCCCTTAGCTCCCTTACAAAAGCTTTGCACATACACACGAACCCACACACAGTGCTTTGCTAAGGGAGCCGATTTTGTCAAGAGGGAGCGAGAAAACTGCTTTTTGAGCAAACCTTTTATTATTGAATCATGTGTTACTTGAGAATAGAAATCGCTGCAGCTTTTAGGCGCATCAATATTACATAGTTACATCCCGAGCTAATAAAAGGAAGGTAAAAAACGATTAATGCCGCATATGTGTTTTTTTATGCAAGAGTGCGAAGTGCGGTGACTCCGTGATCATCGTACCGAACGACGAATATGTAAAAAAATAGTGGGAGCTAGCTTGCCACATGTCTTTGCCTCCAACGGCATGCATGTATTTGTGAGAAGACATTTTAAAACCTCGGACCTTTCTAGTACGAGCCTAAAGCGTGAGCTACTTCATCCGTAATCAGTTCCGTCAACGCAAATACCAGTGCCCAATCTATCCAATGTGGAAATAGAAAGAATGTACGAAATTAAATTAGTTAATTATTTAATTAATTAGTAATAGGAATTTATCTTTGCGATTAAAATCAATTTTGATTACAGAAGAAAAATTTGTGTATTTTTTATTATGTGTTATCTGAGGGTTAATTGAAATAAACAACTAACACAGACACATCAGTGCACGTATGAGTTGTCAAATATGGATATTGTCATTACTTGGTACACTCTCTACACTGTGGTTTTCCCATGAAATTTTGACACATCAAAAATTTAAGTATAAGCAAATTCAAAATAAACAAATTTCCAATCAAGCTGATTTGTGTAGATAAGGGGCGTCTGTTGTAGAAGATTTTGGATGGTGTTTTAATATATCTTATTTTGTTATATTTCTTAGATTTTCTATATTATGTAAAGGTGAGAGAATGAAGTAAAATTTTGTATGGTCAATTACCATGATTCAATAATACAAGGTTGTGAATTATTCACTTGGCCTGTAAGTCTTTAACAATTTTAAAGCAAACCACTTATTTCTGATAGGGAGAATAATTGCAATTTTACAAGATTAAATTAAAAATCAACCATGCAACTCTCACTTTCACGTTTATTTGAGGGCAGAAAAGGCAGCACTTTCTCCGGATCAGAGCGCAACCTGCTGAGAATAGAACACGACGCCTTGGGAAAGGGCTGAGAAAAGAACATGAAAATGTGACAGCGCTAACACAAGGCAGAATAAGTGCAGCCTTTTTTCGAGAAAAGAAAACGCTATTAGTAAGTGAAGTAACGGTATACGCAACAAATATGACTGCAAAGGAATAAAGAAGATTTAAGAATTTTCAAAAACTAAGAATTAGCGACCACTGTGGTCTAGGGGTTAGGAGTGTGCGCTACCATTCGCCAGGGCCTATGTTCAAACCCAGTTTCCGACGAACATCAAAAAATTAAATAAACAAACAAGTTTTTTTTCTAATAGCAGTCGCCCCTCGGCAGGTAATAGTAAAACCTCCGAGTGTATTTCTACTTATGTTCAATTTCTAGCTTCTGTTTTAGTAGTAAGCTAATGAAATTTTTGAACTAAGTAAACTGGACGGAAAAAGTATGACTTCTTAGAGAAATGTAAAAGAGCATCGTATTGAATTATTCGTGGACGAATCCTTATTGTTGTCATATAAATTTTTTAATTCAGTAAAACCATACTCTAAAATTGTTTAGTTCCATTTTTTAACAGAGAATCAAAATAAAAATTTAACTTCACTGTAAAGTTGAGAACATAATGTAGAAAAATAAGAAATATAATAAAATAATTATTGTAATAATATTAGATATTATAAGCGCGTGGAAGAAAACACGTCACGTCGTTAAGAAATCGCACCGGAAGAGAAATAGTTTTATTCAGATAATTCAAGTTCTTAAAATTAGTTCACAATAGTATGTTACAATGGGTACTGAATCACAATACCCTCACTGAATGCCCATGGTTATACATAATATTTATTAAAATTAAATAAAGTTGAATCAAGCTTACAAGTTATTTTAGCCCTAATTTATTAGTGAAAGATAATTGTTTTTCTGCATTAACACCTTTTGTTAACATATCGGCTAGCATTTCAAATATTTTACTTCAATTTCATGATTATCAAGTTTTTCGCGAATAAATTTAGCTTTTATGTCTACGTGTTTTGTTCTGAAGGAATAAGAATTATTTTGAACAATATGTATGGCACTCTTATTGTCTGAGTGAATAATTGTGAGTTTTTAAAAATTTATATTTAATTCATTTTGTAAACGTTTAAGCCAAATGCTTTCTTGGATTGCTGATACTAAGCTTAGAAAATTCGGCTTCTGTCGTAGAAAGCGCCACAGTACGCTGTCGTTTCGTGCCCCACGATACCACTGCGCCTTGAAACGTGAAGGCATAGCCGGTTGTTCATTGCCTGCTGTAGAAATCAGCTGCCCAGTCCGAATCGCAAAATCCCGTTAAGGATTCTGGCTCCTTTGTGTAAGTAATACCCTTTACCATTGTACCCTTAAGGTAACGCATGACACGTTTAACAGCTACCCAGTGTGCTTTGCCTGGATTTGTGTTGAAACGGCTTAAAAGGTTAACAGCAAAACATATGTCTGGGCGTGTTACCTGCGCCGCAAACAACTGCTTGCATATATGGAACATTTGCCATTTCTTCGCGTTCAGCTCTGGTCTTCGGAGACATATCAGACGATAGTTTCTGGTTAATATCTACTGGTGTCGCTATGGGATTGCATTGATCCATGCCAAAGCGAACAAGTATGTTGCGAATATATTGGGACTGATCTATCTTAACAGACCCCGCCGCCACGTTGCGTGTAATCCGAACACCCAATATCGAAGATGCCTCCCTCATGTCATTTCATCTTAAACAATTTGCTTAACTGGCTCTTCAGTTTTTGTACCTGAGTCAGAGAATTTGCAAAAATTAGCACATCATCGACGTAAACCGCCACATAAAGAAGTGCTTCATTAGTTATTTGATAATAAATGCACTGGTCCACATTACTTCGCTGAAGACCGAGCTTTAGTAATTCGTTCAACCTTTCGTTCCATACCTTACTTGACTGCTTAAGTCCGTAGAGTGATTTTACTAACATGCACATTTTGCCGTTATCATTAAAACCGTCTGGATGCGTCAGGTATATCTCTTCTTTAAAGTTGCATAGATCATGTTTCGCAGCCAGTGCTAGTAGATATCTAATGGAGGTATACCTTGCTACAGGGGCAAATGTCTCATCGTAGTCAATGCCCTTAACTTGTGAAAACCCTTTCACCACAAGTCTTGCTTTGTACCGAATTGGCCTACTATTATTGTCAGTTATTAATTTGAACACCCACTTCGTATCGATTGCCTTCTTGCCACTAGGTAAATCGGTGAGATGACAGGTATTGTTTGCTATAATGGAGTCCATCTCCTCTTGCATAGCTGTCTTCCACTGACGTGAATCTGCTCCAGTCAACGCCTCTTTAACTGTACCAGGTTCGGTTGCTGTTGAATTTTCGCTAACACAAAGGTTGTAATCTGAATCTTGCTTGCTCGCAATTCGCTTCGACCTCCGTCCATGTTCGGACATGTTCGTGTTCATGTCCATAGATGTTGATGAACTTGGAGACTTTTGCTGTTCTTCAACCTTCCCGGATGTCTGCTGCATATCCTTCGACGAACAAGCGGCCTCATCCTTCTGTTCATCCTTTGCGGATGCATCGTCAAGTTTACCCTGGAAGTTGTATTTGTCCACGTCGATGCCTTCAGCTTCCATAGCCTCCCGCAACCGGGATAACAATTCCACTTTTCTTCCGGAGGTGGCCCAATTACGCTTTTCCAACTCCTGTTTCAGCTCCTCAATCTTTAGGTCCTGAATTTTCGCCATTTTCAGTAATTTATCCTTCGGGATTTATTTAACAATCCCACTTCTGACACCAATTGTTACGATTATCCTCGAAACCTTGAGGGATTTCCCAAATCTCTCGGTTCGTATATCTGGATTGTTAAATAAATGCTTACGATGACCAAATTGTAGTACAATTAACTTTATTGTACAACAAACAATTTACAATATTCGCTAATAAAGTAGAAACACTTTACAATACTTGTTAAAGCAATAACAACGCTTTACTAAACTTGTTAACACAATTAAACTTATAGCTTGCTTATTCGCAACTCACTTCTCTGCTCACTTTACTTGTAGCTTGCTGACTTGTAACTAACTCACCTCGCGGTGGCGGCGCCCTTATATACCTGCGCTGGCACTTATGGCAACTCTAGAACATTCTGAAGTTTATCGCTCATTCTCTTTCTCTCGCTGTTCGCAGTGTTCATCCAACTTGACGTTTCTCTTTGTGGAACATTCTACGTCATTCTTCGAACATTCTGCCTATTTCTCGCTGTTCGCTTTGTGTTGCCGCAGTATTCGCCACAGTATTTATCATGATAAAAACATAGTTAGGTAAACCGTTCTCTCAATTCGTCGGCCACGATTTTTTTTTTTGAAGTTTGCCAACATTTTAAAATCATATAAAATTGAGAGTAACAAAAAGGAATTGTTCAAAGTTGTTGTTGTTTGAGATTGAAAATGAGAATGAGTGTGTGAGTTTGTTTGTAAAACTTTAAAATTATATTGTTTGCAAACGTCAAGAATTCGAAAAATTCCTCTCAGCGGTTCTACCTTCCAATTTTTTTATCATGGTATTTATTATGTTTCTACCTCATGTAAAGTTGAGAGAATGAAGTCAAATATGTTTTTGGTCAATTACGATGTTTCATTTCACTGTAAAAAAATGGAACTTCAGAGTGCTCGCGCATTTCATTTACTTCAATAAGAAAATTATTTGCAACACCAATGCAGTTCTACACAGAGCAAATACTACCTAATATAATAGAGTATGGGTTTTACTGAATAAGAAAATTAATATGACAACAGTAAGGAATCGTCTCTACCTTCGTCCAAGAATGATTTAATACGATGGTATTTCACATTTTTTTAGAGGTTATACTTTTTCCGTGCAGTTTACTTAGTTCAAAAATTTCCTTAGCGTTTTAGCAGAAAAGGTGATTTAGTAATAAAACAAAAGCTAGAAATTAAACACAAGCTAGGCACACATGCCAAACATACTTTTTCGATCTGTGCACAATATGTTATTGTTTGGCCGAGCTTCTCTTCATGTCACACAAAGGGGAGTGACCTACAGTTTTACTCCGACTCCGAATGGCGATAATATTTTTATGCTGTTTTTCATGGCAGAAATAACAGTCGGAAGTTTTGCTATTGCCTGCCGAGGGGCGACCGCTATCAGAAAAAACTTGTTTGTTTATTTTATTTTTTAATGTTGGTCAGAAACTGGGCTTTAACCCGGGTCCTGCGGAATGATAGCGCGCACTGCTAACCACTACACCACAGCGGTCGCTGATTGTAAGTTTTTGAACATTTTTAAATCTGCTCTATTGCTTTGCAATCATATTTGCTGCGTATACCGATACGTACAAACATTAGTTCACTTACTAAAATATTTATCAAATTATTAAAAACGAGCCATTCTCTTTTGCAGTATTCTAACCCGTGATATGATAATAAGTAATCATCCCCATTTCACGGTTGCCAGAAGCAATTTTTATTTTGTACCAGTTTTCAGCCTAAAATGTACCAAATGAGAAGAAAATGTACCGATCAAATTATTAAATCTATTCTGATGAGTTAAACAGTTTTTAGAATACAATTCACTTTCTTATAAAAGATATCATAAAACTGAGACATGTGCGTGAATCAGTTAAATAAATTTTATTTGAAAATTTTTTTAAGTGCTTTCACTTATTGTAATTAATTTTTAAGCATCAAACTTGAAACAAAAACTTTACATAGTACATAGATCTATTTGTATTTTTTTATGCATCATTTAACTGCGACTTGAGATCTTTTTGTTTCATTTTATGATAACACCGGCACACAAAAAAAAATTTTTGTTCTGTACACCGGACGCCACCTACCTACGGGCATGTTTTTCGACCCGCTGAATCCGAATTTTGAGTTAGTTTTGGCCGGTCACCCCCCAATTTCGAGTAAATTGCAAAAAATCCTAAAAAATAGCGAAAATTTGATGTTTTCGTTACAAAAAAAATTTGTGGATATAGGAAACGCATAATTTTTATGTATTCTGATCCGTTTAATACTAATTTCATATGTACTTAGACAATAAGCCGTTTTATATTCAAGAAAATTGTAAAAAAACCCACAAAAATTGCAAAAATTGCAATAAATCGGGATTATCTTGATAAAAAAAA
>NW_016157410.1:124432-144055 GCF_001687245.7 Rhagoletis zephyria | reverse complement strand
ATTTGCAGGCTCGGATCGAAAGAGATTTTCATGTCATTTGATCTGCTCAATTCGAATCTACAATAAACTCGGCCCATCTTCCCTCAAACACTCAAAAAATTGCATAAAAGGCAATTGGTGTAAATACACGACATGTTTAAAATTATACTTATTTATAGGTTTTGGAAGCAAAAAAGTAAAACAGTTTTGAAAACGATGTATTAACCAGTGAACCAATCAGCTGGTAAATACCAGTTGGAAAGCTATGTAGCGAACAGTTTTAAATGCACTGTATATTTGACACCTAATAAAACGCAAACAGCTGTGACAAAGATGAAACAGCAGAAATGACAAAAAGAGCAAAATCAATGTGCACAAACAAAAACAATTGTACAACAACAATATATTATATGAAACAAAATACTCGGCACATGCAATTGAGAATATCAAGTTAAGTTAATCAAATTTACAGGAAATTTTGATGTTTTACTTAACTTTAAATTGTGCACCTGAAGTTTATTAACACTTTTTTTAACTTTTTACTTTATTAAGCGTAAACAGCTTTATAAAACACAAAATTTAAACAAGATCACAGAAAAACACAGCTTCACAGCTTTGACTTTACTAGGAGTATTTATGCTTAAATTTTTAATATCTTCCCTTCCAAAATCAAATCTGTTTTGAATTTGCTTTAAAAGCTCTATATAAAATTTGCGGATATTTAATCTTATGCTAAGCCTTTTTGCATCGATAAATTTATCAGACTTTAAAAAACTGTCAGCTTTAAAACCAATAAAACAGCCAGTTTCACGAAAGCAATTTAAGTGAATAATGATTTTAATTTTTAGAACTTTATATGGAAATTGGCGGAAAATAAAAAATAATTTTCCATTTAAATTGCTGGGGAAACCGGCTGTAAATAAAATGTACCAAATTTTGAACCTATGTACCAATGTACCCACCGGAAATTAATGTACCAAATTTGATACAAATGTACCATCTGTGGCAACCGTGCCCCATTTTTTTACCTGCAACAAAGCTTTAGGATCGCTTCGGATAAGTTTTAACCCCTTGACCCCCTTTTGTGTTCGCCGCTACTGAATTGTATAAACTGTCGGTTTTCACACAATTTAAAATGTACATGTGTATTTTTAATTGTCGTGAAAATTGTGTCGCTAGTTTCATGTTGCCAACATGTTGCAAGCTTTTTCACAGCGTGAACAGAATACTACTTTGCTGAGGAAATATTGTGTAATTTCAAACTTGTTTCACAGAAAAAAATTTATATTTTTATATACATATACTAGCAGAGCACCTCGTTCGGGGTAAACAAATCTAAATATAAAACTGTAATACAAATATTCAGTTCAGCATAATTTAAAGGACACACACTACTTTCTTTGTTTACATTAGGGCATCCTTAGGAGCCATACTTTGGCTTTATCGTGCTATAACTAATATATATTGATCATCACTTGTACTAAATATTTTGTTCCATTATTCATTAATATTAGATGGATTAAGGGTAACGATTAAATTTCTAAATTAAAATTATTCTACTACGGTACATTCCGTTTAGCTGCCTATTCAATTAGCTGTTTTATTTAGCTGCACTTTTCTTGTAGAATACTTAATTCGGAAGGAGTTTTATTCATTATGAACGAATCTTTTTCGTTAAACAGCATCGCGAGATTAAAAAACGATTTAATCTTTCCATTTCAAAATAATCTAAAGACGGTACGGTTTCAAAAAAATATATAAATATATATGTATATGTATATCCCCCTTTTAAATACTCATTTATATATACTTTACTCTAAACACCTCCTATAGATACCTATGTATGAATACCAAATTTCAAGTTCATGTGACATATGGTTCCCAATTTATGGCTGATTAAAAATTCCACGCCTACGGGATGTGCCACGCCCCCTTTTATAAACTCATTCATATATACCTTACTATAAGCACCTACCATAGATATGTCTGCTTACCAAATTTAAATTTTATGGGACTTATGGTTTTGAAGTTATAGCTGATAAAAATTTTCACGCNGAAAAATTTTCACGCCTATGGGATTTTCCACGCCATCTTTTAGAAACTTATTTATATTTACCTTTTTATAAGCACCTACCATAGCTACACCTGCATACCAAATTTCAAGTTCGTGCGACTTATGGTTCCGAGGTTATACCTGAAAAATTCCACGCTTATGGGATGTGCCACGCCCCCTTTTACAAACTTATTTATATATACCCTCCTATAAGCACCTACCATTGACATGTTTGCATACCAAATTTCAAGTTCGTGGGACTTATGGTTCCGTAGATATAGCTGATAAAAATTTCTATGGAATGTGCCACGCCCCCTTTCTATAAACTCATGTCTGCATACCAAATTTAAACTTCGTATGACGTATGGTTCGAAGTTATGGCTGATAAAAAATTCCGCGCCTATGGGATGTGCCACGCCCCCTTTTACAAACTCGTTTATATATACCCTCGTATAAGCACCTACCATGGATATGTCTGCATACCAAATTTCAAGTTCGTGTGACTTATGGTTCCGAAGTTATAGCTGATAAAAAATTCCACGCCTGTGGGTTGTGCCACGCCCCCTTTTACAAACTCGATTATATATACCCGCCTATAAGCATCTACCATTGACATGTCTGCATACCAAGTTTCAAGTTCATGGGACTTGTCCCTTGTCGGATCCCAATTTTTTTCACCCTATTATAGGCCCCGGTGTTATGGCAATACTCTTTCAAAATTTTGTTTGATTCTGTCCGTCCGTTTAGACTGCAATCTGGCACATACATACATACATACTTTCACAAATATATAGTAGATATCTATCATTACCTCAGGGTATTAGAATTTAAGGAATATCTCGTCCACAATGCCGCCTATCTTGTACATTTTAGGTCCAATATTTATTTTCAATTGGCTAACATACGCTCTAAATATGAGCCAAATCGGCAAGTAAATGCAATTTTTAGGAATATCCTGACCCCAGCGCCACCTAGCGAGCAAATTTTTGGTAGAAATATTTATTTTCATGGTACTGATATGTGTTCCAAATATGAACCAAATCGGTCCAGACGTTTAGTAGTTTAGTGACATCACAGCGCACGGCAGTGCGCGCGAGTGACGAAAGCAGCAACAGTAGCATGCTGAAATGACTCGCTTATATACACGAGATTTGGAAGTTTTTATCCAGACGTCCAATCGACATGTTTGATAAAGCGTTGGAAAGGTCTTGCAGAGTGTGTATATTCAAGCTTCGTAAACGATTAACCGGATTCTTAAAAATTAGGCTAAAGTGTTGCGAAACAAAATACGTTTTTTTGCTTTAGCGTATTTAAGGGAGCATGTGGATACACCCAACATTATTAGTGTTATTCTATAGGCCAATACCTTTCAGACGATACCTTATATATTAAGTTCCGGCCACTAGTTGGAAAGATATAGAGGCAAATCTGTTTTGGTTCGTGCCTCCACTACGAGATGCTTTGGTATGTATGTGGCGTCTGTACGTACCATCACTTAATTTTTTTCAAACTTTCAGGAATTAAAGTACACAAAAAACTAAGAAGGTTTTGTTTCAGGATGTTTTGATTCGTATGCTTGTGTGGGCGTGGCTGCTGCCTGAAATTCGAAAAAAGACAATTTTTTAAACTACCACTGAGGCCGCACTACTCAGTCCATGTCATTGATGTGGATATCAGTAGAAAGGTCTTCAAACAAGCTATCTAACGCTATCTTTTGTGTTTATAAAATATAAATGCGCCATAACGTTATCGCCTGGAAACTAAAAATCGGGCTGCTGAAAATAGAGATTTCGGGCATTTTCTCAAAAACTGGTCAGTCGACTTTATTCTAAGTTTCCACAAGTCTAGCGCAAAACCTTAGCTTTCATCTGATATATAGCTTATATCTGGGAAAACTCATGTTGTGGAGATATTGCTATTCAAATTAAAAAAAATGTCGCTCCAAAAAGGGTCAAATGGTTAAAAATTAACATATCCGTCTAATTTGGTTACTTTAAGATATAAAAATAACACCCAGTTCCCCGAAAAAAATCGCCCATTCCCCGATTGCCACTTAAACCGAAATTCCCTGCAAATCGGGGAATTTCCCGCGAGTTGACAAGTTTAAGGATGCAGCTGTGCTAATCACTTCGTACATGTCTTGGAAACCACAATTTGTGTGTATTTTAGAGTTTTTTTCTGTCACATGCCGAAATTGTAACATTCTTCCCCATTTTAATTGCTGGTATGTACACAGTATTTAACTATGCTACATGGGTTTATCACCCGCACTTAACCTACCTGGTATTTACCTATAGTTGTGCATAAATATGTATGTATGAATGCATTTAGTTCACCCAATGTGCCGCTACTACTTACCAGGGATGTTGCGATTGGGGAATTTTAGACATCCGCGGATGCGAATGCGGATGCGGATGTTTAAACGCTAACATCCGCGGATGCGGATTCGAATGCGTATGTCAAATATTTTTATACCCGAGCGCACTTTTGCACAAGGGTATTATAAATATCTTCACATAACGGTTGTTTGTAACAGGCAAAACCAATCGAGATAGATATAGACAAATATATACATAAATGATCAGAATGAAAAGAGACATGATTTAGCGGTGACTGTCTGTCCGACCGTCCGTCTGTGCACACCATGACTCGAGTACAAGTTGAGATATCTTAACGAAACTTGGTATGTGTACTTCTTTTGAGCGTTGGACGGATGGTATTGCAAATGACAAAATCGGACGATAACCACGCCAACCTCCCATATAACGGTAGTTTTGAGAAATGCGAAAACTGCGATATTTTAGTAACTACCGAAGCTTATTCACTCAAAATTAATATTTACAATCATTTTTAGGCAAAGAATAATAATATTATAAGTTTTTGGAAAATGGGCGCAACCACGCCCACTTATGATTACATGTGTATATCTTGGGAACCGCTCCACCAATTTCTCCCAAACNGTCACATGCCGAAATTGTAACATTCTTCCCCATTTTAATTGCTGGTATGTACACAGTATTTAACTATGCTACATGGGTTTATCACCCGCACTTAACCTACCTGGTATTTACCTATAGTTGTGCATAAATATGTATGTATGAATGCATTTAGTTCACCCAATGTGCCGCTACTACTTACCAGGGATGTTGCGATTGGGGAATTTTAGACATCCGCGGATGCGAATGCGGATGCGGATGTTTAAACGCTAACATCCGCGGATGCGGATTCGAATGCGTATGTCAAATATTTTTATACCCGAGCGCACTTTTGCACAAGGGTATTATAAATATCTTCACATAACGGTTGTTTGTAACAGGCAAAACCAATCGAGATAGATATAGACAAATATATACATAAATGATCAGAATGAAAAGAGACATGATTTAGCGGTGACTGTCTGTCCGACCGTCCGTCTGTGCACACCATGACTCGAGTACAAGTTGAGATATCTTAACGAAACTTGGTATGTGTACTTCTTTTGAGCGTTGGACGGATGGTATTGCAAATGACAAAATCGGACGATAACCACGCCAACCTCCCATATAACGGTAGTTTTGAGAAATGCGAAAACTGCGATATTTTAGTAACTACCGAAGCTTATTCACTCAAAATTAATATTTACAATCATTTTTAGGCAAAGAATAATAATATTATAAGTTTTTGGAAAATGGGCGCAACCACGCCCACTTATGATTACATGTGTATATCTTGGGAACCGCTCCACCAATTTCTCCCAAACTCGGCACAGTTGTTGCCTTCACAAAACACACCAAACGGTTTAAAATTTAGAAAATCGGATAATAACCAAGTCCACATCCCATATAACGGTAATTTAGAGAAATACGAAAGCTTCTATAAATCAGTAAATACTGAAGCTAATTTATTCAAAATTGAATTTTGCAATAATTCTTTAGCAAAAAATAGGCTTATTATAAAAGGTTTGAAAATGGGTGTGACCCCGCCCACTTATAACCACATATGTGTATCTCGGTAACCGCTCTATCAATGTGTACCAAACTCGGTATGATTGTTGTGGTTGCCATNCAGGGATGTTGCGATTGGGGAATTTTAGACATCCGCGGATGCGAATGCGGATGCGGATGTTTAAACGCTAACATCCGCGGATGCGGATTCGAATGCGTATGTCAAATATTTTTATACCCGAGCGCACTTTTGCACAAGGGTATTATAAATATCTTCACATAACGGTTGTTTGTAACAGGCAAAACCAATCGAGATAGATATAGACAAATATATACATAAATGATCAGAATGAAAAGAGACATGATTTAGCGGTGACTGTCTGTCCGACCGTCCGTCTGTGCACACCATGACTCGAGTACAAGTTGAGATATCTTAACGAAACTTGGTATGTGTACTTCTTTTGAGCGTTGGACGGATGGTATTGCAAATGACAAAATCGGACGATAACCACGCCAACCTCCCATATAACGGTAGTTTTGAGAAATGCGAAAACTGCGATATTTTAGTAACTACCGAAGCTTATTCACTCAAAATTAATATTTACAATCATTTTTAGGCAAAGAATAATAATATTATAAGTTTTTGGAAAATGGGCGCAACCACGCCCACTTATGATTACATGTGTATATCTTGGGAACCGCTCCACCAATTTCTCCCAAACTCGGCACAGTTGTTGCCTTCACAAAACACACCAAACGGTTTAAAATTTAGAAAATCGGATAATAACCAAGTCCACATCCCATATAACGGTAATTTAGAGAAATACGAAAGCTTCTATAAATCAGTAAATACTGAAGCTAATTTATTCAAAATTGAATTTTGCAATAATTCTTTAGCAAAAAATAGGCTTATTATAAAAGGTTTGAAAATGGGTGTGACCCCGCCCACTTATAACCACATATGTGTATCTCGGTAACCGCTCTATCAATGTGTACCAAACTCGGTATGATTGTTGTGGTTGCCATATAAAAGCAAAACGTTGAAAGTTTTGAAATCTGACTAAAATTACGCCCACTTTTTTATAACGGTAAATTTCAGAAATGTTTGAAACTTTGATATTTCGAAATTTAAGGAAGCTAACAACCCAAAATTGATACTAACACAAATCCCTTGAAAAGAAGTAACATTATTATGGAATTTTGGAAAATGGGCGTGGTGCCGCCCACATATATCTATATAAGTTTATCTCATTATATCTAACTGACCGTTCTATCGAAGATGTTTGAAATAGACGTAAAACCACCACTGCTTACCATGTAGCGGTAGTCTTTGGAAAGGTGAAAAAACTATATTGAATACTTGCGCCGGTTATTTAATGTTCGGTTCCGCCCGAACTTAGACTTTTTTACTTGTTAAGAAATAATTGAGGTGAGTAAATTAGGCGATTTAGTTAAGTAAAAGTTAGTAATTTTTAATAATGTTTTTTTTTTTAGTATTTGAATTTAAAAATTGGAACATTGTATTCAATAAAAAGTTTTTAAAGGGTCGTAAATCAAACCTGCTCAAGGCGACAAACTTGAAAAACTTAAAACTTGACAAAATTGTAAATTCTTTTCGATTGACGCTACACCAGTTGAGAGGTCTTTCAGTTATATATATATATATANGTTGAAAACTTGAAACGTGACAAAATTGTAAATTCTTTTCGATTGACGCTGCACCAGATGAGAGGTCTTTCAGTTATATTTATTTTTTTTTTTATTGCGGTGCAATAATTATTGGGAATTGCATCGGGCTGCAAATGTCGGATGTATCCTCCTGACTTCCATCTTCACAATCTTGTATCATGGCAAGATCGTTGTTTAAACACCGTTGATTTCCAAAGAATTCTTCATTCTCATTCTTTTGGTTGTTTCTGAATTTGGAGAACCCGTAACGTCAAAAGCGTTTTTCGATTTTATTTTTGTAATTCATTTTTAATCCTTTCTTCTGCGACTGAAATAGATTTTAAGCAGAAATAACGAAAGAAGGTTACCACCTCTATTTATATTTTTACCTTCCTTTTATATTAACTCGGGATGTAACTATGTAATATTGATGCGCCTAAACGATGCAGCGATTTCTATTCTCAAGTTACATACCTGATGACAGTACGAATGGCAATTATAATAGGGAGGTTTTAGTTTTTTAAGCTATAATTTTATTTTATCATGTAATACTAAAGAAATTCATATACCAGACCCAAGGTTTGATTTATGGTAATTAATTAACATTTTTGACTGAAATATTTTTCAATTGGTGGCTTTGCTCGTTTAGACATTTCCTTCATTTGGTACCAGACTTGTTTAATTTGGATAAGCGGTTTTTTTATTACCCGGAAAAGACTTTTAATTGGTAATAAAAAATATTTGGCCAAGTTTAACTGGTAAAAATATGTTATTTTCAATATTTGCATTCACAAAAGATCCGCATCGATTATTGCGAATACGAAAGCGAATGCGAATGTTAAAATTAATGCGGAAGCTCCGCGGTTGCGAATGCGAATGCGAATATTCGCAACAACCCTGCTACGTACATACATATGTATAAATTGCCACTGAGCAAAACTACTTGGGAAAAAATCATTAGTTTAATAACACGAGTGCAACACCGTACACGTGATAGAAGTAAAACTTCTTAAAACAAGTAATTTTTAGCAAAAAAAGTCTGTTTTTTTTCAACTCCCATATAAAATAATTACATTACAATTAAAAATATATACATATATATATTTATATATATTATGATCCACTGATCGGATCTCAACCAGATTAGTATGGGACCACCTCTGAGACACTACCTTTCCGATGCAAATTATCGAAATCGGTTGACGTGGTCCAAAGTTATGCGGTAACATACATAACAAAAAAAAAATATTCCGACGAACTGATAGCCTCCTCCTTTTTTGGAAGTCGGTTAAAAAGCACATGTGTGCGCCCCACACCCAGTAGAAATCTTAACAACAATTAGGTTGCAGACAGAGTGGAACGAAGCCGAAGATGAAGATGAAGACGAAGCCGAAGACGAAAAACAGTGCAGTAGTAAACATGTGAAAGTGATCACAGTGCAAACGAAGACGAAGATGAAGACGTTGCGCAAGCAGTCAGCTTGAAACTGTGCGGTACTGTTTTCAAAGACGAATCGCTTGCTGTGATGAGTTGTTTACAATTTATTTAACTGTTTGCAATTGTGAAAAAACATGTTTTTCAAGAAAATGGCTAAATTTTTGGCAAAATGTAATCAGACTTACTAGTTGGCATTCTTGTATATTCGAAAAATGTCTGTCCGTCTTGCCGTAACACTTAATACAAGTGGCGAAATTCTCCAAAAGTTGTCCTATACAAATTATTTTATGAATTGACGTTTTTTCTTTATTTTATTTTGATTTTATCTAAAAGAAAGGGTTTTATTTAGAAACAAATCTTCATATCATTCATCTTCCACTATGTACACTCACCAGCTTGGCCGCAACGCAAGCAATTCGTCTTCGGATCCGTCTTCATCTTCATCTTCGGCTTCGCTTCCACTCTGTCTGCAACCTTAAACTACGAGGCAATCCGACGAATACAGTTGTTTAAAAGTTGGTACCAAGTTGATAAGTTTTTATCATTTCTCATATTTTTTTTATTTTTAATATTTTCGAATACATATCATCCTTGATATCATCATATCCTTGATTATCCTTTTTCGCTTTATTCCGTATTCGAAAAACGATGTGATTCAATGGACACATCGATTTGAATACATAATTTAGATTTAGAGAATATTTTTAGGAATTTATTTGAGAAAAATAAAACATTTATGGCCTTATTCGTAAAAAATAAAGTAGCCTTATAAAAGGTTTATAAATTGAAAAATGTATGAAAACGTCAATTTATAAAGCTCTTTAAACCTACTTTATTTTTTATGAATAAGGCCATTAGTTTATTGTTTGTATTTTCGTCGATTTTAAATTTGCTACCCCAAAATAATTGATATCAAATAAAACACCTCTTTGAGGTATAATTTTCGAGTGACGAAAGCTGAACTAGAAACACAAAATTTATGATACCAATTTCGTGACGAAAATTATACGGATTTTTTAACTGCCTTTCAAACGTACGGAAAATCTTTTTTTCTTTATTCGGAACGTTGCAAATTTCCGTTTACTGCTAGAAACACAATTAAAAAAACAGAACTTTTGCAACGATTCTTATGAATAAAAACGATTTTCCCTACGTAGACCAAAAAAGGACTTTTTACAGAATTGAAATCGGTTCAGCCGTTTGGTCGGGCATCGCCGTCATACGGAAAACATTTAATTTTTATATATATAGACATTATTTATATGCAATTTGACAGATTTTTCACGTGAAACGGGAACAGAATATTATGCTTAAATTTTGTGAAAACTGACAGTTTATAGAATTCAGTAGCGGGGAACACAAAGAGGGGTTCGGGGTTAATCTTTACCCAAATCGATCGTACAACTTTCATTTCACATATAAAAAAAACTGCGTATAATTACTTATCACCAGGGAACGGATTTTATAAAAATGGCCTTTTTTCTGCTAACGGGATAGAGTATATTCGATTAAGAATGTTGTCAACAATCGTTGCTTAGGCTTATCTGCTCTTTTGTCAGAGTGCCAGGCCACTTGCTCAATTCAGTGAATACCACTATTTTGAAGCGGCTTATAGAAGCGCAGGGACCTATTGCCAAATTGGTGCTGGAAATTTTCAAAGCCGTTTTTTCAGCTAATGTAGGCTTAGAGACAAAACGGGGTGTGGATAAAATTGTTAAGGGCGAGGAAAACGCCCTTATTCCTAATAATACGAAAGTTTTAAACGTTAAATTGGGCGCCACTTGTATCAACTCACGTCGAGCGCACGTTTAGTACACTCAAGGCTTTTCTTCGCAAAAATCATATGAAAATGCTGCCAGAAAACTTCAAAATGCATCCAGTGGTTCAATGTTACTGCAACTATGTAGTTAAAAATCCGAAAGTATTTTTGATTATTTTTCGGTTTTTGTATTTTTTAGTGCCTTCTTTTGCCTTTTTTAGTGCCTTCTTTTGCCTTTTTTGCGATTTCTAGTGCCTTTTTCTGTCTTTTTTCGACGTCTAGTGCGTTTTTCTACCTATTTCGCTATTTCATTTTGTTTTTTACAACCTATTTCGTTATTTTATTTTGCCTTTCTTATAGGTTTTTAGGTCCGAAAAATCTGTTCCCTGCTTATCACCATATGACTGGTTCGAAAACTCTTAAGAGAATGGCTCGTTTTTAATAGTTTGATAAATATTTTATAGCGTTTCTTTTCTCAAAAAAAGTTCTGCCCTTTTATATGGGAACTCTTGCTTTGCGTTGCCCTGAAACCTGAGAAAATGTTGCGTTCTTTATATGAGAATGAAACAGAAAGTATACTACTCCATCACAATTTATTTATAGAACGTAATAAAGCTGAATTATTCACTTGGTCTGTAAGTCTTTAACAATTTTAAAGCAAACCACTTATTTCTGATAGGGAAAATAATTGCATTTTTACAAGATTAAATTAAAAATCAACCATGCAACTCTCACTCTCACGTTTATTTGAGGGCAGAAAAGGCAGCACTTTCGCCGGATCAGAGCGCAACCTGCTGAGAAAAGAACACGACGCCTTGGGAAAGGGCTGAGAAAAGAACATGAAAATGTGACAGCGCTAACACAAGGCAGAATAAGTGCAGCCTTTTTTCGAGAAAAAAAACGCTATTAGTATGTGAAGTAACGGTATACGCAACAAATATGACTGCAAAGGAATAAAGAAGATTTAAGAATTTTCAAAAACTAAGAATTAGCGACCACTGTGGTCTAGGGGTTAGGAGTGTGCGCTACCATTCGCCAGGGCCTATGTTCAAACCCAGTTTCCGACTAACATCAAAAAATTAAATAAACAAACAAGTTTTTTTTCTAATAGCGGTCGCCCCTCGGCAGGTAATAGTAAAACCTCCGAGTGTATTTCTACTTATGTTCAATTTCTAGCTTCTGTTTTAGTACTAAGCTAATGAAATTTTTGAACTAAGTAAACTGGACGGAAACTGACTTCTTAGAGAAATGTAAAAGAGCATCGTATTGAATTATTCGTGGACAAATCCTTATTGTTGTCATATAAATTTTTTAATTCAGTAAAACCATACTCTAAAATTGTTTAGTTCCATTTTTTAACAGAGAATCAAAATAAAAATTTTACTTCACTGTAAAGTTGAAAACATAATGTAGAAAAATAAGAAATATAATGAAATAAGTATTGTAATAATATTAGATATTATAAGCGCGTGGAAGAAAACACGTCACGTCGTTAAGAAATCGCACCGGAAGAGAGATAGTTTTATTCAGATAATTCAAGTTCTTAAAATTAGTTCACAATAGTATGTTACAATGGGTACTGAATCACAATACCCTCACTGAATGCCCATTGTTATACATAATATTTATTAAAATTAAATAAAGTTGAATCAAGCTTACAAGTTATTTTAGCCCTAATTTATTAGTGAAAGATAATTGTTTTTCTGCATTAACACCTTTCGTTAACATATCGGCTAGCATTTCAAATATTTTACTTCAATTTCATGATTATCAAGATTTTCGCGAATAAATTTAGCTTTTATGTCTACGTGTTTTGTTCTGAAGGAATAAGAATTATTTTGAACAATATGTATGGCACTCTTATTGTCTGAGTGAATAATTGTGAGTTTTTTTAAATTTATATTTAATTCATTTTGTAAACGTTTAAGCCAAATACTTTCTTGGATTGCTGATACTAAGCTTAAAAATTCGGCTTCTGTCGTAGAAAGCGCCACAGTACGCTGTCGTTTCGTGCCCCACGATACCACTGCGCCTTGAAACGTGAAGGCATAGCCGGTTGTTCATTGCCTGCTGTAGAAATCAGCTGCCCAGTCCGAATCGCAAAATCCCGTTAAGGATTCTGGCTCCTTTGTGTAAGTAATACCCTTTACCATTGTACCCTTAAGGTAACGCATGACACGTTTAACAGCTACCCAGTGTGCTTTGCCTGGATTTGTGTTGAAACGGCTTAAAAGGTTAACAGCAAAACATATGTCTGGGCGTGTTACCTGCGCCGNTCTGCTGTCGAAATAAGCTGCCCAGCCCGAATCGCAAAATCCCGTTAAGGATTCTGGCTCCTTTGTGTAAGTAATACCCTTTACCATTGTACCCTTAAGGTAACGCATGACACGTTTAACAGCTACCCAGTGTGCTTTGCCTGGATTTGTGTTGAAACGGCTTAAAAGGTTAACAGCAAAACATATGTCTGGGCGTGTTACCTGCGCCGCAAACAACTGCTTGCATATATGGAACATTTGCCATTTCTTCGCGTTCAGCTCTGGTCTTCGGAGACATATCAGACGATAGTTTCTGGTTAATATCTACTGGTGTCGCTATGGGATTGCATTGATCCATGCCAAAGCGAACAAGTATGTTGCGAATATATTGGGACTGATCTATCTTAACAGACCCCGCCGCCACGTTGCGTGTAATCCGAACACCCAATATCGAAGATGCCTCCCCCATGTCTTTCATCTTAAACAATTTGCTTAACTGGCTCTTCAGTTTTTGTATCTGAGTCAGAGAATTTGCAAAAATTAGCACATCATCGACGTAAACCGCCACATAAAGAAGTGCTTCATTAGTTATTTGATAATAAATGCACTGGTCCACATTACTTCGCTGAAGACCGAGCTTTAGTAATTCGTTCAACCTTTCGTTCCATACCTTACTTGACTGCTTAAGTCCGTAGAGTGATTTTACTAACATGCACATTTTGCCGTTATCATTAAAACCCTCTGGATGCGTCACGTATATCTCTTCTTTAAGGTTGCCTTTCAAAAAAGCAGTCACCGCATCCATCTGATGAATTAATAGATCATGTTTCGCAGCCAGTGCTAGTAGATATCTAATGGAGGTATACCTTGCTACAGGGGCAAATGTCTCATCGTAGTCAATGCGAATGTAGTTAATGCAGGTCTTGCTTTGTATCGAATTGGCCTACTATTATTGTCAGTTTTTAATTTGAACGCCCACTTCGTGTCGATTGCCTTCTTGCCACTAGGTAAATCGGTGAGATGCCAGGTATTGTTTGCTATAATGGAGTCGATCTCCTCTTGCATAGCTGCCTTCCACTGCTCCAGTCAACGCCTCTTTAACTGTACCAGGTTCGGTTGCTGTTGAATTTTCGCTAACACAAAGGTTGTAATCTGAATCTTGCTTGCTCGCAATTCGCTTCGACCTCCGAGGAACTAGCTGGTTTGGTTGCTCATCTTGGGAATCAATACTCTCGTAATCAGTAGAACTTTCTTCTAGAAATTCAACACCCTTCTCCCTCACCACTTTCATCTGGCAATTCAACATTCATATCTTCACCTGAGTCGACAGATTCTGATAACTTTATGTTTTTACTTTCAAAATCTACAGTGCTATTTTTTGTATATTGTTCATCATCACTATCAATTGCATTGTCATTTGTTAGTTCATGAAGTTCACTAATGCCGGTATTGAATAATTCCAATGTATTTAAATCTTTCTTGGTACGTCTCGGTTCATTAAAATCTTCAAAAAACACTGTATCTCGGCTAATTATTATTTTCTTAGTTTTTAAATCGTATAGCCGGTAACCTTTACTTTCACTCCTGTATCCTAACAGAATGCATTCAACCGATTTATCACTTAACTTCGCTCGTTTTTCTTTAGGAACGCGGACCATGGCTTTACACCCAAAAACACGAATGTGGTTTAAACTCGGTTTTTTTTTATTGTTCCATATTTCTTCTGGGCATTTTTTGTTACTCCTGCATGGCAGCAAGTTCATTAAATAAACAGCAGTCACGGCTGCTTCAGCCCAAAAGTTTTGTTTTAAACCAGATTCTAATAACAAGCACAGCACTCTGTCCATTTTAGATCGATTCATACGTTCCGTAACCCCGTTTTGTTGCGGTGTGTATGGGGAAGTTTTTTGATGAAGTATACCTACTTTTATAGAAAACTATTAAATTCACCATTTATAAATTCCGTTCCATTATCCGTTCTTAACGTTTTTATCTTGCGTTCGCATTGATTTTCCACAAGATTCTTAAATTTAACAAACTCGTGGAAAACTTCCGATTTCTTTTTGATCGGCACAGCAAATGTTTTACGCGAGTAGTCGTCAATAAACACTACTAAAAATTTTGCGCCACCAATTAATTTTACATTTATGGGCCCCATGACATCGGCATGGATAAGATCGAGAAGGTTCCGTGCACGAGTACCTATATTGGAAAATGGTATACGGGCTTGCTTGCCCTTTACACAAACAACGCATCAGTGTTGAGTCTATACTTCTTCTACGTCTTTCACTGTAGCTTCTACACCCGTGCTTAACATAAATTTTCCATCGGCTGAACATTTAACAGGTATTTTATTGTTATTCGCTACCGTCACACTTTTATTTTTAATACTTCGCTTATTAAATAGTACTTCACCCTCGTTAATCACATGCGCACTCGCACCTGAATCTACGAACCAGTCAGCTGATTTTTCGCCACTTGTCAAAAAGGAAGCAAGGAGAATTGCTTTTGTGCTCTTGTTCTTAGAAGGGTTGTATTTTTTAGTTCTATTTGGGCAATTTCTACTATAGTGTCCGAATTCTTTGAACGAATAGCACTGTATTTTAAACTTGCATTTTTTGTTGTTTTTACAATTAAACGCGCTTTCACTACTCCTTTTATCAAATTTTGCATCTTGTAGTAGTAAATTTTTAACTGAGTCTACTGTCAACTTCGTGTTTGTATTTTCAACCGCTATAACTAGGGAGCGGAATTCCCCAGGAAGCCCTGCCAACATTAGTGAAGCTACTAATTGTTCATCTATATCGAGTCCTGCACTTTGTACTTTTAAGGACGTCATTACTACATTATTTGTATAGTCTTGCATGTTATCACTGTCCTCGAGCTTCAATTGTACTAATTGCTTGAACAGTTCGACTTTTCGCGTGAGTCCATTATCTTCATATGCCGCTACGATTGCATTCCAAGCTTCTTTCGGACTTCCAGCTTTCGCAATGTGTGCAAAGTTATTGGGTTCCACCATTAGGGTGATTTCAGCCATCGCACGTTCATCCGAGTCCAATTCTTTCTGTTCACGCTTCTCCGATAGTCCCTGTTCTACTATCTTCCAGGAGTTTCGCAACACGAGGTAGGACTTAGCATGCCTCCTCCATGTGTCGAAATTCTCGCGACCACGAAGCTTTTCGAATGGGAACGTTACTCCACCATTGCCTGCCATTTTATCGACGTTTTGTAAATTAATCACTTTATATATTGACAAGATGAGTTGTTTATAGGGTTCTATACATAAAGCTTTAGATTAATTTTTATTTATTTTACGCGACAAAGGCCCATAACCTATTGTAATAATATTAGATATTATAAGCACGTGGAAGAAAACACGTCACGTCGTTAAGAAATCGCACCGGAAGAGAGATAGTTTTATTCAGATAATTCAAGTTCTTAAAATTAGTTCACAATAGTATGTTACAATGGGTATTCAATCACAATAATAAGATATAGTAAAACACCCTCCAAAATCTTGTACAACCCTGACAACGCCCCTGATCTACACCAATCATTTTGATTGGAAAATTGTTTTTTTTTTGATTTTGTTTGTACTTTACTTTTGGATGTGTCAGTAAATATAAACAAAATCAAAAAAAAAAAAACAAATTTCCAATCAAACTGATTTGTGTAGATCATAGGGCGTCTGATGCGAAGATCTTATTTTATTGTATTTATCATGATAAAAACATAGTTAGGTAAACCGTTCTCTCAATTCGTCGGCCACGATTTTTTTTTTTGAAGTTTGCCAACATTTTAAAATCATATAAAATTGAGAGTAACAAAAAGGAATTGTTCAAAGTTGTTGTTGTTTGAGATTGAAAATGAGAATGTGTGTGTGAGTTTGTTTGTAAAACTTTAAAATTAAATTGTTTGCAAACGTCAAGAATTCGAAAAACTCCTCTCAGCGGTTCTACCTTCCTATTTTTTTATCATGGTATTTATTATGTTTCTACCTCATGTAAAGTTGAGAGAATGAAGTCAAATATGTTTTTGGTCAATTACGATATTTGATTTCACTGTTAAAAAATGGAACTAAAGAATTCTCCAGGGTGCTTGCGCATTTCATTTACTTCAATAATAAAATTATTTGCAACATCAATGCAGTTCCACACAGAGCATAGACTAGCTAATATAATATAGTATGGTTAACTGGATAAGAAAATTCATATGACAACAATAAGGAATCTCCTCTACATTTGTCCACGCAGTTTAATAATAATAATAATAATAATAGATTGGCGCTTACACATATGTTAGTGTTTGGCCGCGCTTCTCCTCCAACTTGTGGCGTACGCCTTGATGTTGTCACACAAAGCGTAGGGACCTACAGTTTTACGCCTACTCCGAACGGCGATTGTATTTTTATGAGAAGCTGTTTTTCATGGCAGAAATACACTCGGAGGTTTGCCATTGCCTGCCGAGGCACGACCGCTGTTAAGGAAAACCTTTTTTCTATTTTTTTTCCATGTTGCTTAGTTCCAGTTTACTTAGTTCAAAAATTTCGTTACACACAAAGGGGAGGAACCTACAGTTCTACGCCGACTCCGAACAGGACAAAGTGATTAATTTCGACGGAAAAAATAGAAAAACAAAATTCTTTAAATGTTATCATACACACCGTTATAATACTCCTTATAAACCAGTCCACAATGTAACCTACAAGTTTTGACTTATAACGCAACGCAGTAGCTCTAGCAGAAGTCCAAAGTTGGGTTTTCTATCGATCTTATCGATAGTTTCAATTTCATACCACTATCGATGAATGGAAGCCATATCGCGATACTATCGGAAACCTTCAACAACAAAAAATTGCCAAAGATCAGCGATAAGCCCTAGCTACTTCAAACTTGCAATTTTTACTAAAACTTAATGGACTACAACAGTGCATAGATACTCAAAATTTTTCTAAGAAATCTAATTAAAAAACTCGAAATTTTGATGACTCGAAAAACTCAAATTTTCCTCGTTTTTGTAAGTTGTTTAAAATTTGGACTTGCAATGTGTTGTTTTTGTTGCTTAAAATAACTAATTTTGCTATTTTTAATAAAGCACACTAAAATGGTGATTAAAACTAACATTTCGGTTTTTTCTACTAATATTACCATATTCAATATAAACAGTGCCGAACTATCTGTTGAGGACATGAGTGCGAATCTCATCAACCTGTGAAAGATGACATCCACTAGTTGTAAACCCTAACATCGTTTTTACCTATTTCCATATGATATGCAATTTTCTGAATATGTATCAATTGCTTGGCTAATGTGCCATATGAATTGTAATTTTCTGAATATGTATCAATTTCTTTGCAACCCTGCATACATTTGCTCGTATATCGTATTCAATTTGTCTTTTGTAACTTATACGCGACGATACGGGGCCGCCCGATCGCGCAAATCTTGAGTTTTTATTACGCTTCTGACCGCCATCGAGATCACATCGACTGAATATCCGCATTAGCCCCTCAGGCACCTTGAATTCGACACACATACCGTTGTAACTAATAATTAACTGAATAAAACTAAGCAAGAGTTTTGCAGCTCTAACTGCTAACCACTACACCATAGCGGTCGCTAATTGTTAGTTTTTGAAAATTTTTAAATCTTCTTTATTCCCATGTAATCATATTTGTTGCATATGCCCTTATGTACAAACATTAGTTCACTTACTAAAATATTTATCAAACTAGGGCAACTTAGGGCAAATCAACTTCTACAAATTTACTTGAATTAACATCCTATATCTCAAAAGCATTTAGTGAGAGCAAAACTGTTGATGTTATATATACTGATTTCAGTAAAGCATTTGACAAAGTGTGCCACTCGTTGCTCATCTATAAACTTGATCTTCTTGGTCTTCCACCTAATTTTCTACGTTGGATCTCTTCATACCTCTATGATAGATCACAAAGGGTATTGTTTAAAAATACTATCTCTGACGTCATTGATGTTACTTCAGGAGTCCCTCAGGGTAGCCACCTAGGCCCGATTCTGTTCTTGCTTTTTATAAACGATATTTCTACAGATATAAAATTCTCCAAAATTTTAATGTATGCAGATGATGTAAAACTTTATAAATCGTACGTTTCAATTGAAGAAAGGTCTTTGCTACAATCAGACTTAAACAGCATGGCTTACTGGAGTAAAGTAAATCTTATGCCTCTAAATCTTAAGAAATGTAAAGTAATGTGCTTCTCGCGAAGAGCTGTTCTGCCAGTTTCTTATATAATAGGTAACCATAACCTGGAACAGGTATGCAATTTTGTGGACCTTGGTATCACAATGGATCCTAAGCTTAATTTTAATCTTCACATTAATGTGACAGTCAACAAGGCTAAAGGTGTACTTGCATTTGTGAAACGATGGTCAAAAGAATTTAGTGACCCGTATATCACTAAAACCCTGTTTACAACATTAGTTAGGCCGATTCTGGAATACGGCTCGGTGGTTTGGAATCCAAGGTATCAAATTTACTCAGACAAGATAGAATCAATTCAAAAAC
>NW_016157410.1:116906-117251 GCF_001687245.7 Rhagoletis zephyria | reverse complement strand
GTGGTTCAACAATAACCTGACCATAAGCTGACATAGATGCGCCCATGGTTACTATGCCCGACAGCTCCGCATATCTTTGTGAAATCATTCCCATAGCGCGCTCTTACTCCACTGCTACAATTGCAAATGCAATAGAACCCCTCGTTTCCTTCAAAATATGTAAAATCAAAAATTTTTCTATAAATAAGCACTTCATGAGTGTTTTTTTAATTCCCTTCCACTTTGTTTTCCTTCATTAAGCTATCTTCGAAAAACAACTTATAGCTGGCAATGTTGCACATGTTTCCGCAAGAGTTGCATATGGATTTTTATTACGAATTAGGAAAATTCGGGTTCTAGAATAAG
>NW_016157410.1:109781-116806 GCF_001687245.7 Rhagoletis zephyria | reverse complement strand
GAAAGTGCTGAACAGATTCAGCATGTCGCCTATATACGCAGATTAGGGAATTTTTTAACAGAACTTTTACTACATCTGATTCAAACTCGACGTCTTCTGAGAGCAAATCAAATTCTAAATTATTACTTTTAAATAAGATCATCTTTTTGAAATGTTTCGAACGTTTTCCGGATACGAAAATTAATGCAAATTGTAATCGTATTCAGTTCGTTTCCGGGTACGAAAACCGCACTTTTTTAACATTTTTGGATACGTAAATGAACGAAACTTGTAGCCGTTTTCCGTTCGTTTGCGCATACGGGGAATTGTACCACACCGTCGGCAAAATTTACGTTCCTCTGATGGCTGGGAAGTCATTGATTTTTCATCGCCGTTCAACTTGACGTGACAATTATCCCTGACTGCTGGGCAGTGTGCAATGAACAGTACTGCCAAGTAAAAATATAATTACAATTTACACTGAAAATAAAATTTCGTAAAAGTGCTACGAAAAACTTTCGTAGTCTTGGTTTTTGTACAATGTACGAAACTTTCGTTCATAATACGAACACATTTTTCACAACGAAACAAGATTTTACGAACCATTCGTAAATATAACGAAAGGACTTTCGTAAGGCAATTTTTCAGTACAATTTACGAAATCTTACGTTTATTTTACGAAACATATTCGTAAATTACTGAACAAATCTCTGTACGAATAATTTTGCATATTGTACGAAGGCATTCGTAATATTTACATATGGTTTTAAAATTTACGAAATCTACAATTCTGTATTCGTACAATTTACTTAATATGTACTTTCGTACATAGAACAAATGCAGAAAATTTTTTTTTTAATTCGTACAACAGACGAATATTTTCGTACAATATACTAAATTACCGTAAGTTTAATATTTCATCAAATTTTTATGTACTGCGTGTCATTGCGAAAGTACTGGTTGTCTACTGTGAGACGTATAATATAATTTTAAAAGTTTCAAGAAGCTTTTGCTTGATAAAAAAACGATATAAAATTAAATGTTAAAGCTGTGGATAAATGCTTTTAAGCATGCAATGTTTTTAACATCGCCCACGCTGAGCCTTGCTCTGCATTGTGGGACTTCATAAATAGGCAATTTCATCAGTTAACTATCAACGGCAAGCCCAAGCCAGGAACAGACGCACTACTTAATGAAATTTTAAGTAAGTACATGTATGATTTTTCACTTAAACTTGCCTTTCAGACGCCTTATAATTTTCCTTTAATTTATAGTCGGGGAAAGGAAACAAACATCGAAGAAGCTGCGAATCTGCCAAGTACCTCCACATAAAAATATTGCAAAACATTTTATTAAAGAAAAACGCTTAAAATTAGGAATAAAATCAAAATAAAAGTGTTGTGTTATAATTCGCTTATGTTTTTTACAGTGTGGTGTATGAAAGCAAACGAAAGTTCTACGAAACAACCGCAGTTTTTAGGAAAATAATTTCGTTAAATATACGAACTATTTTGTGCATTTTACAAAAATTTCGTAAAAAATAAAGAAATAGTACGAATTTCTTTAGTAAGTAGTACGAAATTCGTTCGTAAACTGTACTGAGATCTCATATATTCGTAGTATTTACGAAAACGGTTTTGTACAATCAACGAAAACTTTCGTGGCTCAAAATGACGAAAACTTTCGTAAAATGTACGCAAGTTTTCGTTATATTTACGCAGATTTTATTTTCAGTGTGTTTAACACGGTGGTTTTCAGTGGAAAAAATTAAGTAATTTTAATTCTCTTTAAGGAGCTAAGGAGTAAATAAATTTTTTTAGCTCTTTGCTCCAGCTCCGCTGCAGCCAAGATCCTTTGCTCATCAGCTCCTTGTTTCTTTGCGCCGCTCCCCTTCGAAGCCCTGGATAGAACCTTCCACTTTGGCTTAAATTAAGGCTTGAACTTTTAGACAATCCCTAAAAATACCATCCCAGCACCTTGACCCTAAGGTCACTTATAGTCATTCATCAATTTAATTTAAGTCTAAGTGGAAGGTTCTATAACCTTTTCTTTTTTTTTGCAAGAGCTTCTCAAATATGGCAAAATCGCAATTTTTTGCAACTTTTTGCTGTGACCATCAGATCAAGTTGCAGGGATGGTATTTTCAGGGATAGTAGTCGAGAGTTCTAGCTTTAATTTAAGCCTAAGTGGAAGGTGCACCTTTTATTTCTTTGCTAGAGCTTATCGAATGTTGCCAAAAACGCGATTTTTGACACTTTCACCTCGTTTTTCTGGACCTGATGGAAACTTTATACTTACGGATTCGTAATCAGCACAAAAAAAGGCTATCCAGAACAGCTTCAAATTTGCCGCACCAAATTGAGTGTTGCCCTACGTTATTTATGAAAATATTACCTATATTCTAAATATAATATAAACCAGATCTAAAAATCACAGTTTTACACTTCATATAAAGTTTACAAAAATTCAACAAATGTTGATCAAAATTTTAAACTTTAAATAATATTCACATTATTTTCAAAAAAAAAATTCATTAATTTATGAAAATATAGTTATAGTTATAGTCGTTAAAATTCGATTCGAGAACGATTAGAGTAACAGCGCAAATAAATTCAAATAAGCAATATTCCAAATGAACGAATCATAAATTGTTTTTAAGTTCAAATAATTCATTATTATTTTATTGAGAATACTTTTAATACAACTTTTAAAAGCTTTTTATTTAATAAATCAAAACAGCAGTTTGAAATTCACATTCGAATCTCATTTGAGATCAACATTAGAATTCGATTAGAGAATTAATATTTTCTCGAGTCGTGAACTATGTCCTATCTTTGCTGAGATCACTATGATTCTCGATACTTTTTCGAGTCGTTCTCTAACGTTTGAGATTGGAGAATGTGGCTAGTTCTCCAATCATTCTCTAATCGATAACTAACCACAATGTTTGCTGGGTAAGCATGAATTTTTTATGAAATAAAATGCAACAAAATTTCAAAAACTCAACGCCAGTTTTTGTAAATTACACTTGGTATATAAAAAAAATCGCAAAAGCAGTCTCCAAAAAATATTCTCAAAAATCAACGCGATTTTTTAGCCGGTTGAAACTTGTTAGACTAAAATAGAATAGGCTACAAAACTGCATACTCGAAAATTCTCTAGAATTTCTGAATAAAAAGTAGAAAATTTTTATGAATTTTTTTTTTGAGCTTTATATAAAATTTGAAACTTTGATTTATGTGGTTTATATTATAGAATGAACTATATTTCTATAAATGATTAATGCAAGAAATTTGTCATGAAAATAATTGTGAATATATTAGAACAAAGTATACACTTTAATTTTTCGCCTAGTGTATATGGGAAAATCTTTTAAGACGGGGATTTTTTAATAATTTATTTTTTCTCAACATAGTAGCACATTTTTTTTCATAAATGATCACTTGTCAACCCAATTGAAGTAGATTATAACGCACGTAACTGATATTTTGTAACTGCTACTGTATTTAAACCATATTTTCAAAATTCTTTTCCATTAGCCCGGTCAAGTTAGATTTTCAACGTTGCAGTAACTCGCATAAAGCTGAATTGGTACGAATGTTACGAACGTCATTACAAATGAAATGTAAAAAGGCCTTATCGATCCCAGATCTGTAAAATAAATTTTCAAGGTCAAAGTTCACATAAATTAATGTTCACAATTTTTCAGCTAAACCGTAAGGTTTATCATAAAAATAGGTTAGACAAAAGTTAAGATCATGCAATTATCTCTAAAACCCGTTATGACACTTTTTTTCCTAAGAGTCACCATTTCTGGGTTATAACGACTCGATCGACATCCATTTTATAATAATTCATTTAACTTATAAAATACTTTGAATTGAAGTTAATTCTTTAACAGGTGGTAGTATAAAAAATTCAGTCTGAGTGGCAGGTGCCACGGGCCCTTTTCCAAGAACTCACATTTTTTCAATGAGTATAGTATTGATTTCATATATCTCCATACCAAGTTCCAGTACTCTACCACAAATACTTCCAGAGGTACGCAGTATAAAAAATTCCGTTTGTATGGGAGGTGCCACGCCCCTTTTTCTAATCGGGATAAAAGCTACCCTATCTTTTAAGTTGGGCTAACTGACCCCAGTATGCGAAATTTCAGTAAGATCGGTTGAGTAGTTAAAGCGTGAAAGCGTAACAAAGAAACCTTTCGCATTTATATCAGGTAAGGATTATCCAGTACCCAGTACTGACCATTAAAATAATTTTTAGAGGTGAGCGTTTTTTACACACACCCAAATACACAAACACAAAATATTACACCAGGGCTTATGAATTTGTTTGCCCTTGATTGGTTGTGCTCAACGAAAAAGCAATCTTCTATATATATATATAAAATAATAGCCGTTTTCGTTGTTCGGAGTTAACTCCAAAACTACTGCATAGATTTCAGTAAAATTTTCAGAGGTTATACCGTGCATATATGGTCCTATTATAGGCTACCAGAAAACTCGGTAGGTGGCGCTGGGGTCAAGTTATTTATAAAAGCCGTATTTATGAACCGATTTCTTTCAAATACAACAGGTTATAGCATAATAGAAAATACGTTTACCGAAAACGGAGCCGCTTGGTGGCGCGGGAGGCGAGTTATTTATAAAAGTTGTATTTATGAACCGATTTCGTAAGCATGATGAAAAAAGCACTTGAGAAAAACGGACCCGCTAGGTGGTGCTGGAGTCGAGCTATTTATAAAAGCCGTATTTATGAACCTATTTTGTTAATACCCATTCGAAACGTTTATTACTTTAATGGTGATTTTTTTCATTAGAAACATATTCAGCCTTATCATGAGTTTCATCATCCCTGAACCGGTTCACTTTTCGCTTTTGGTTTCCATGGGGGGGAATCAAAATTTTCGCGTAAAATGATAGCCATTTCCGTTTTTCGGACTAAACTCAAAAACCACTTAATAGAGCCCAGTCAAATTGTCGGAGGTCCTATTATAGGAAAACATGCTGGTGGCGCTGGAGTAGAGTTACTTATAAAGGTTCGTTCCTGTATTATAAAAAATTCCTTTGCTAAAAATGGATCCGCTGGAGTTTAGGTATTTAGAAAATCCGTATTTTTTATAAAATCTGATTGGAACTCATAATTCGTATTCATTTCATGACAAGCAAAGGTTTTGCAGAAAAGGGACCCAATGGATGACGCTGCACCCGAAATTTATAGAAAACCCCCACGGGGTTTGTTTATCTTAGACGAATTTACTTTTCACATGGTTAAATCAAGGATGCGATTAAGTATGCATATAAAGACGGTAACACTGTGTAAGCGTGATCTTTCATCTACCTCCGATTGACGAAGTTGCTCGAGACGGCCGTTATTACAGCAGTAAGATTCAAAGAAACCAATTCATAAATATTAAACGAATTGTAAAAGTGGCTAATTGACAAGGAAAGATTCGACCCCATCTGTCCAAGAAGGAAGACGGTAGGAACGATATTCATGAGATCACACGACTCCTTTAGCCAATTTACGCGTGGGGCAGCGAGGATTCTTGGCCTTCCTTTAATTGAAACCCCTCATCTGTGCTCTTGAGTTTCCGTATAGGGACTTTTATTGGTTGCAGGATCATAGAAGAATATTACGCACGCTTGGCAGAGATCTCACAGGTGGAAATAAGACCATAGGTAAAACGCATTACATCGAAAGGGATTAGTATTCCATATGGAATCACAGTTCTACTATTCTTGGCATATGTGTGAGGAGGATTCCGTTTTTTAGTCGTTTCAATTTAAACTAAAAATGTTTACTTTACAAACGCTATTGAATTGTCCAACACAAAAGATCTTATTAGGCGCCGCGAAGCAAGCGGGCATTTGCTAGTATTAAATAAAAAATTTCGCACTGATCACGCGTTTTCTCAATAAGATTTTTCAGCAATTATAAGTAGCACATTGTCCTTTAACCTAGGATTCTTCTTCTGAAGAATTGAAGAAGTATATTTTATACCCATAAATGTAAAATAAGTACCACTCAACGACTACCACAAGAAAATTCACGTTTTTTTTATATTTTTTTATACGGGAAATTGAGTTACAGTTGTAAACAGCCTTTTTTCTCGCATTTGGTAACTGGCACATTTGTTTAATACCTGTCATTTTGTTCCTCAGAACCTACAAATAAATGTCTCAAAACCCCGAGCTTTAGGTCTGACCGCTCAAGAAGTTACACCTTAATAAAAAATTGATTTTGTGCGAGTTGCACTAGAAATTTCCTGATTTTATCGATTTTAGCAAGTAAACTGGTCATTTAAACCGTTAGTTTTGTTTTGAATAACTATTTATTAAAATGTTGTGTTCGTATGTCACGGTCGTCAAAACTCGAGAACGGCTGAACCGATTTGAATAATTTTTTTTTTTGTATTGTTTGGTATAATACCAGAACCAATGATATCGCAAAAAATTGGAGGGTTGCCACCTATTTGAAAATATTTAACTCAATTATATTGATAAAATAAATAAATTATTACAACATGGGTATCAAATTAAAGAGGTTTAAGAAAGTAAACTGCTGGAAATATTTTTGACGAGGGTTGCCACCTATTTGAAAATTTTAACTCAGTCAAATTGATAAAATAAATGAAATATTGCCATGTGGGTGTCAAACTAAAGAGTTTTAAGAAGGCTTACAGCCGCAAATATGTTTGAAGAGGGTTGCCACCTGTTTGAAAATTTAACTAAAGTACATCGATAAAATTAATGAAATATTACAATATTGGTATCAAATTAAAGAGGTTTAAGAAAGATAACTGTTGGATATATTTTTGAGAAGGGTTGCCCCCAATTCTAAAATTTTAACTCAGTTAAACTGATAAAGTAAATGGAATATTGCTATGTGGGTATCAAACTAAAGAGTTTTAAGAAGGCTTACAGCCGAAAATATTTTAAAGGAGGGTGGCCACCTGTTAAAAAATTTGGCGCAATTTAATTGATAAACTAAATGATATATTACAATATAGATATTAGATTTAAGAGGTTTAAGAAAGA
>NW_016157410.1:102038-106420 GCF_001687245.7 Rhagoletis zephyria | reverse complement strand
CATTCGGGAATGCATTGATATTGCTCGCAGGAGATTTTACGCAAACATTGTGTGTACATTAACACTAGCGGGCGAGATAAATGCTTGCCTGAAATAGTCAACATTATGACAAGACGAACATACATGCATACACTGCAGCCGAAGTATTCTCGCGACAATTACTGGATATTGGGAACGAAAAGCTGCCAGCCAATGAGAGATTAAGACGAATTTTATGGCCCGATAATTTTTGTAACTTAGAAACATCGAAAGGAGAACTGATCGAAAGAATGTTTCTTTATTAAAAAAATGAATTATAGGAATCACGATTGGCTCAGTGAACGGGCTATTCTTGCTGCGAAGAATAAGGATGTCTATCAACCAAATAATAGTGGTATTGACAACAGTCGTTGCTTGTGCTGATCTGCTTTTTTACCAGACTGCCGGCCACTTGCTCACTTTGGTGAATACCACTAATGTTATTCAATCCAGCATTCAACGTGAGGAAATAGCATTTACGTCGATAAACACCGTTGTGGGAAAAAGACCATCCAACGGAATTTTTGAATTCGATTGATCTTCCTGGGAGATCCCACATACTGAAATTGAAAATAGGTGTGACAATTATCATGTTGCGGAATATTAATCAGCCAAAACTTTGCAACGGCACGCGACTCGCATTTAAGAAATTGATGAAGAAAGTAGTGTAAGTAAATATTTTAACGTGGCCTTTCAAAGGTGAAGAATTCCCATGATTCCGACCGATACACCATTTCAATTTAAAAGATTGCAATTCCCAATTCGATTGACATTCGGAATCACAATCAATAATGCTCCAGGTCGAACTTTGGAAAAGTATGGTTTGGATTTAGATGCGGATTGCTTCTCAGATGTTGCGTAATCCTGTGTCGGCAAACAAGATATCCTTGATATCTATGCAGAGAATGGAAAAACAACAAATATTGAGTGCACACAAGTATTTATTACATAACCAAACACTTATGAAACGTATGGAACAAATTCCGTTAATAATTTACCATCCATATAACAGGAATATGCCACAGCAGAGCGTGGCAGGGTACAGCTAGTTTACACATATAAGTTGTATAAACGAAGAAATATGCCAGTGCGCAAAATGTCCCCGTCTCAAAAGATTTCCCCATATATGTACAAATGTACATTTTTAAGAAAATAGTCCCGATTTTCTATTAGCATAAACTAAGGCACTTCGCACATTACGCGCCTAATCGTAGTAGACTAATCGTTTCGTCATGCCGCACACTTTGGCGCCCTGCAGAAGCGCTGCTAGCACACACATTACACATTTTCTGGCCGGTCTTTCTCACTAATACACTTCCGCGAATATTTGTGCAATAAAATATTGCTTAAGTGTTTATGGTTTAATACAATTGGGACGAGTTTTAGCACAAAATCATTAATTTTCAATTATGTCCTATTGAAATGACATAATTTTTATTTGCAACACAAAAAAGTAATTTGTTTACTTCTGATTTCAAAACGGCAAGCGCCTTACAATGTTTATTATGGATCGTAATATACAGAGCTTCATTGCAATACATGCGTTCGGCAAAAAAGCATCATACTTTAGTATGCCGGAACGATTACAATACTATGACTAGGCGGAGCGCCTAACCGGTTTTCAACATTTTAGGTTGACGTGGATGAATGTGAACACATGGCAATGGGGTACATCGTTTACAGCATGAAAATTTTCTAAAAATTCTGACAAAAAGTTGAAAATTTTAATGACTTTATTTTTGTGAACTTTGTATAAAGTGTGAAACTTTGATTCATATGGTTTATATTATAGAATGAACTAAGTATTTCATAAATAATGTAAATAATATATCATGAAAAAAATTGTGAATATTATATTAGAACAAATTGTACACTTTCATTTTTAAGAAAATAGTCCCGATTTTTTATTAACATAAACTAACCGGCTCTAAACATTTTAGGTTGACGTGGATGAATGTGAAGACATAGCAATGGAGTACAACATTTCCAGCATGCCCACGTTTGTATTTATTAAAGACCGTAAACAAATAAATTCGTTTGCAGGCGCAAATGGTGAAAAGTTGGCGGATTTCATAGCAAAGAATGTATAAATGTAAATTATAAAAGTTGTATAATTTTTTACTTTTTCATAATTTTTCGTTACATAAACTTCTGTTTTGTATTATACTGATTGTAGCAAATATAAAATAAAAAATTATAAGGTATTTTGCATAATATGTATATATGTGCATATATTTTTTAACGACCCCTGATTGCGATTTAATCGTAATCGACAAAAGGTAAAATTTACAGAGAGGTTTTAATTCTTTCTTAAACAGTGCAAAAATTTATTTGGATTTAAATGGAAAACATTATTGAATGCTAGCTTTCTACTAGGACTATTTATTTTTTTCGCATATCCTATTGTTTAAAGGTAAAATTGCGCTTACGATATTTTTCCTGAACAAGCTGAGAGGTAAGTTATCAAAGAATTGGCTCTTGCGATAGTTTTTATGTTGTGTAATCTGGACATTTATAAAATCGCATTTTAAGGATTGTTTGAAAAAACGGAATTTTAAGTCAATTAAAAATATACACTGCCAATCAGCAGAATAAGCTCAACATATTTTTAACTTTACCTGTTTGGTGCATCCACAAGTTGTTTCGTGGATGCAGTGTCAAAGCTCATTAAATTTTCTAACAAATATCTAAACCGATCACATTGGCGCTATTATTTGGTATTTCTGGCATTTTTTTAGGAATGATAAAAAAAGTAAAATTTAATCCTTGACCAAAATAGGCTGAACCTATATTAGGGAGATTTTTGGCAAGTTTCGAAATCAGTTATTATATTCCTCGACTCGTTGTGTGTCTTAAACCTAGTTATTGGAGAAAAACATTGCCTAACGAAAACTTTTAATCCAGAGATTAAAATCAAAGACTGCAATTTTATAAAAAGAAAGTTAAAATGCAAAGTTATGATAATTGAAAGTGATAAAATCAGAATCCTATAAGCTATTTGAAAGGAAATAAACGGCAAAATGAAATAACTTAGAAAGTGTGAATCCATATGACCGTATAAGCTGGTGTTAAGATGGCCATTTCGAATTCAGTTGAAATTTTGTCTATACCAGTGCATACAATAGCAACATAAGCCCCGGTAAAAGTCTGTTATTCATCTTTCTGATATGCTTTTAAATCTTAGAACCTATTGGCAAAGCAAGTTTCAAAAAGACCCCACTAGACTTAGCGATTGCGATGCAATTGCATAATGGCAGATGGCACTTAATATGGGAGAGAAGCTGATTTTGAAGCATTCAGTTGTAGCAAGAGCCGATGGAACTTTGGTTAAACCACAGTTCAAACCAGGGCTGCACATTAACGTTAATTTTTATCAATAAACGAAATTACAAAATCGTTTTTGTTTTTTACATCGATAATGTTAACATTATGTGTTTATCAAAAAAAAAAAAAAATCGTTTTGTTCATTATCAGAAAAATATGTTAACAAGAATTTAGTTTCGTTGATTATCAAAAAAAATATCAAAAAAGAAAATTGTTTCTGCAGCAACCAAAAAATTTAATAAACAGACAAATTTTATTATTTGAAGCAATTGCGGGATCAATGGGTCGTAGAAAAGTAGTAGTAGCGTCAATTGTAGTTATAAGATGTGCCGCGCATACCATCCAGAGGGTCAATTCTCGTTGTGCGTTATTGCCTTTTTTTCGGTGTTAATTTTATACTTTTCACTTCACGATAACGCAGAACGGCAACAATATCATTAGCTGTTTGCTTCAGAAAAAAATAGAATGTGCCGAACTGAACGGCGAACCGTACAGCCGTACTTCAGCATCCTCATCGGCAAAAATGTTTTGAAAGCAAATAAAAAATTGTCCGGACAAGAACGTTGAACCCGCCTTTGTTTCATGTATGGAACCCATAAAACAATTTAAGGCGAACCGGAGACATGACATACTTTTTTACGAAATCCGTTCGACTTGTATATATACATAAGTGTATATATGTATGCTGTGGCATACTAATATAACTACGCATACATATGTGTAAGCATATGTACAAATACTATATGTAAGTGTAAAAATTATCTGTTATTTTTAATTTTTGTAAAAATGACTGCGACTGCAATATGAATGAATTTCAATTCCATAGTTTTACGTTTATTCAGTTTGTAATTAGCTTTTCAAACTCATATAAAATAAAGACATTTATATTTCTTTGCTTAAAACACACAAATTTACTTGCATTTAGAGTATTCGCACTAAAGCAAGACTATAAAACTAGTTTGTTAGCATATTTTAATTAATGGTAATAATATCCCGGAATATCTCGGGATCCCGGAATTACCAATTTAAGATCCCGAAAT
>NW_016157410.1:87267-94652 GCF_001687245.7 Rhagoletis zephyria | reverse complement strand
GCGATGTTATATTGTGGTGTGTTATGCTTCATATGTTATGTTATTTATTCTCATGTTATGTTATGCCAAGTATTAAGCTAAACTCCCCTCCACTTAACCCATTCCAACTAATGTTATTTTAGCTCATTCAACTTACATAAACTATCCTTAATTTTATCGGTTGAATTTCAACCGCTGGGCGAACACTAGTAATAATAATAATAGATTGGCGCTTACACACGTGTTAGTGTTTGGCCGAGCTTCTCCTCCGATTTGTGCTGTGCGCCTTGANTAATGTTAACATTATGTGTTTATCAAAAAAAAAAAAAAATCGTTTTGTTCATTATCAGAAAAATATGTTAACAAGAATTTAGTTTCGTTGATTATCAAAAAAAATATCAAAAAAGAAAATTGTTTCTGCAGCAACCAAAAAATTTAATAAACAGACAAATTTTATTATTTGAAGCAATTGCGGGATCAATGGGTCGTAGAAAAGTAGTAGTAGCGTCAATTGTAGTTATAAGATGTGCCGCGCATACCATCCAGAGGGTCAATTCTCGTTNTATTTACTTTTTGATAATCAACGAAACGAAATTTTTTTTGTTAACATTTTTTGATAACTAANCTTTTTTTCGGTGTTAATTTTATACTTTTCACTTCACGATAACGCAGAACGGCAACAATATCATTAGCTGTTTGCTTCAGAAAAAAATAGAATGTGCCGAACTGAACGGCGAACCNGAACTATTTTTCTTTTCATATTTTATTCATTGATAATAAGCAAATGAAATTTTTTGATAAGTGGTTTTGTTATAAATAACGAAACGAAGTTTTTTTTGTTTATATAGATATGCAGCCCTGGTTCAAACTGCTATTTACAATAAACTTTTTTACACCCAGTGGCTTTCGACAAAGAACGTAGATAACATGAAGGGACAACTCGTTATAATTGTAGCGAAAGTGAGTAAGAGGGGCGTGCCTTCTCTTTTCATCCAATTAAAAAACGTACTAGAGCAAAAGAGAAGACACCACCTTTTACTTTCGCTACAATTATAACGAGTTGTCCCTTCTTGTTATCTACGTTCTTTGCTTACGATAAAATTATAGGAACGCAAAAGTGTAAACAAAGCAAACAATAAAACTCATTTCGCTGTTTTCCGTAACGGTACCCTACAAGAATTGTGTGATGGAAACTAACACATTCTCATTTATCTTACTAACACATATGAAAATTTTGCGATGGTTAAAAAGAGACCATAAAATAAGGCCAGAAGTTGGAGGAAGACGAAAGAATTTGTACACAANTCGGCAAAAATGTTTTGAAAGCAAATAAAAAATTGTCCGGACAAGAACGTTGAACCCGCCTTTGTTTCATGTATGGAACCCATAAAACAATTTAAGGCGANATGGTTAAAAAGAGACCATAAAATAAGGCCAGAAGTTGGAGGAAGACGAAAGAATTTGTACACAAATGTTTTCATCAGATTTTTCACACTGCCCTTTAGAATTTGATAGAAACTTGTAGGTAGCCAGTGACAGAAATCTCTATCAGTCTTGCCATTCAAATGATTTGTCAAATGATAGTCACTGTTCTTGCAGGGTAAATATTCAAAGTGCCAGACTTTGTAGGACGTTGTAACTAGTATTTGTCATGATAAAAATATAGTAAGGTAGAACCGCTGAGAGTTACTTTTAAANAACTACGCATACATATGTGTAAGCATATGTACAAATACTATATGTAAGTGTAAAAATTATCTGTTATTTTTAATTTTTGTAAAAATGACTGCGACTGCAATATGAATGAATTTCAATTCCATAGTTTTACGTTTATTCAGTTTGTAATTAGCTTTTCAAACTCATATAAAATAAAGACATTTATATTTCTTTGCTTAAAACACACAAATTTACTTGCATTTATAGTATTCGCACTAAAGCAAGACTATAAAACTAGTTTGTTAGCAAATTTTAATTAATGGTAATAATATCCCGGAATATCTCGGGATCCCGGAATTACCAATTTAAGATCCCGAAATGCCGGGATGGTCCGGGATCGGATGCCATAATACCCACACATTTCGCTACACAACTCTCATTACAAGATGCNTAATTTCGAATAAATAAATTTTTTATTTTCAATTTATATGATTTTAAAATGCTGGCAAACTTCAAAAAAAAAAAATCATGGTTCTACCTTGCTATGTTTTTATCATGGTATTTGTAACCTATTTGCAACAAAAAAAGGTTTTCGATAATTGTTTCGATTACGATAAAACCGCAATAAGGGGTTGATATGGTTTTGTCCTCATCTATCAATAACGATACAAACTAATAGTTGGCATCATGGCCTACTAAAAAAATTAGACATTAATGCTTATCTAGAAGTCAATCCCTTTCATTTGACATCTCATTTTTTATAATCGAACAAACGGCGGATCTTCTACCTTTTTAGGCAGGCAGCGCACTATGGGAAATTTGAGCCTATTTTGTGGCCAAAAGTCAATTTCTTCACTTGCTTGAAATTAATTTTGTTTTGTCTTATCTTACAGAGAATACTTCAGAGTAAAAATCTGTATACTCTCTTTTTCGATAAATTGACTTACCGTTGATTTGGTAACCCTCAAACATAGTTTCGAAATTTTCTGTAAACGAAAAATATGTAGTTTGATTTTGTGCCACTTCAAATGCGTGTATCTCCTAATCTATTTGCTGTTTTTCAAAAGTGAAAAGTGGGAAGAAAGAGTGACGGTTAGCAGAATATTTACCAATTAAAACTTGTATTATAGTTTAAAGGTTGTGCCAAAGAAACGTCCGCATTTAAGTGACTTTAAAGTGAAATTTTACAATTAAAAAAAAGTTTATTTAATGTTTTAAAAAAATATTTAAAAACGTTTAAAAAAACTCATCATAAATCGGTAGAATAGTCCCTGATCTCTTATTTCCCCATAGTCTTATAATGCGATTTTGTGCGATATTAAAGAAATTATAATTTTTCTTAGGTAACTACTTGGTACAAAATCATGAGTTTTATGAAATAATTCACGGTGTTATAATTTAAAAGTTGGAAAAAACCTGTCAGATAATAAAGAGAAAGTTTTGAATTTAAGGTCAGTGGAGGATTCGAGTCGATATTTAAAATAGAACGTACGAGGCATCTGTTTATTGGGTTGGGGTCCACTGGACCCCGTGTGACCATTACGCCATTTTTTGGAGGTGTGACCATTACGGGTTAATTTTTGTGCGGCAAGGCCACTACTTCTAGTCCTACTACTGGACCAAGTTTTAAATTGATATCTCAACTTTTAGAATTTTGGCCACAAAATAGGGTCAAATTTCCTATAGTGCAGCGGTGTCACTAAAAAATTTTTTCCCCTACCAATTTTATTCCCAAATCCGACCAAAATCGTTTACAACCTACCAAATTAATTTCAATTACAAAAAAGCATTCTGAAAGCATACAATTCATTTATTTAAGATTAAATGTTTCGAATACAAAACATTTACATACATATGTGCTTTGTACATTTTAAAACAAACAAGAAATAAATAAATGCAGGTACAGTCTTAGGCACAGAGATGAGATCATTTAACATTTTTTGGTTGTATGAATTTTATACATATGTACATGTTATGTACCAATAAGATTAATTTCTTAAAAGTAAATTTAAATCCATTAATTACACATGCAAATCTTCAGCAGCTGACCACACATAGTGCGAGTCATTTTTGCCCTGCAGGGAAAGCTACTAGTTGTGAACTAGAATTCTACCAGTTTGCGTTTCACCCCAACTAGTTCGCGTTCTATACTTTTTCAATGTTAGCGACTGGTATTTTTAACATTGCGATGTCCTACGAGATGTCAATTGTCAGGCTATGCATCAGCATCTACTAGTAGAAATAATAGTAGCATCATACCAGTTGATGAGATAGTCTGCCAATTCATCCCCTATGAAAAGCATTAGTATGCCTTTTTGCTCGCGGCGCTCCAACAGTCGCAATGGCCGACAGAGCAAAGCACTCGCGTGGTATGCCTGGGGTACCAGGTTCAAGCCCGGGCGCAGGGAATTTTTTATTAATTTTATTTTTTTTTTATATATGTTTTATTAATATTTTTTATTTAGAGTTTTTTGTTATTCTTAAATTTAATTAAAAAAAATTTTTTTTTTAATAAATTTTTTTGTGGCATAAGTATTTCTTCCCATATATTTGTTTCTGTTTTTTTTTTGTAATGTAACTAGATTTTTAAGTTTGTTATTTATATTTAAATTGAAATAATTATTCCTACTTACATTGATCTAACTTTAAAAATCTTAACCACCTCCAAGCGGCCTCGAACCTGCGATCCCAGAACCAGAACCAGTAGTCTTCACGTGACGCCACAGCCGACATTTGTAAGAAAAGCATGTAATTGCGTTTTATTTTAGGTTTTGGCAATTCAAAGGCAGATGTCGCTGAACGCTTAAGTTTATAGTGAATAGAAACGCGTTGTGTGTATCTTACTCACTAAACCTTTATTCTCTTCCAAGAAGATTCTAGAAACACAACAAACTATACATACTAAAATAATTCGTATGTCTCAAAAGCAAAATACGTTAATAACCTAAAGTAATTTAATCAGCTGTCACTTCTTTCGAATATCCCTCAACACCCATGGTTGCATTTGAGGATATTTTCCTTGTCATCACGGATAGATGGCACCAGAGGTTGCCACATCTACCCCCTTCCCAGTGACCAAACCGGGAGCGAATCTTACTTTTTTATTCCTCTGATATGTCTTTACTGTGGTCGAAACCTCCGATTCAGGGCAGTCTTTTATGAAAAATGCTGGTTTAAGACGCTCCGTTGAGACCGCAACCTTTCTTCCATTTATGTTGATGATGTACACTCTATCATTTGAACGCTCACCCACCTCGTACGGTCCCAAATAAGGCGGCTCCAGAGGCTGCCGCACTGCGTCAGTTCTTAGCAAAACAAGCGAGCAATCTGTTAAATGTTTGTAAATGAACATACTCTTCTTGACGTGATGCGCTGTTGGAACCGGCCGTACCATTCGCATGTAGTCTCGAAATTTCTTGGCGAAATCTTGAGGATTGATTGGTTTATCCAAATCGTCATAGAATTCATTTGGTAATCGAATATACCCGCCGTAGTGTAGATCAGCTGCCGATGCGTCAATGTCTAATTTGTAACACGTCCTAAGCCCACGTAAAACCGTTGGCAGCAATTCTGTCCAATCTGCTTCTGAATGACACATCAATGCTGCTTTGAAAGATCGGTGCCAGCGTTCGATCAACCCATTCGATTGCGGATGATATGCAGTAGTATGGATGTGCTTACTGCCTAACATCGCGGCCAACGACTTAAAGAGAGTGGACTCGAATTGTGCGCCTTGGTCAGTTGTTACGGTTTTGGGGCAACCAAAACGTGCCACCCAATTTTTCCAAAACGCCGACGCCACTGTTTCGGCAGACATATCCTTCAATGGCACTGCCTCAGGCCATCGCGAGAACCGGTCGATCATGGTCAAACAGTAACGATAACCATTTACAAGTGGCATGACTACAATATCCAGATGAACGTGGTCAAAACGGTTATCTGGCATGTCTATTTTGTTGGGCGTTTGCGAATTATGACGTTGAATCTTTGCGCGCTGACATGACAAACAATTCCGCGCCCAAAAGGTTATCTCTTTTCTCATCGAGGGCCACACGTACTTCCGACGTACCTGTTGTAGCGTTGCTCTTCCGCTTGGATGAGACAAACCATGCACGGAAGCAAAAACTGTGTATCGTAAAGTTTCAGGAACATACATTCTGACCGAACAAGTAGACACGTCACAATACACCTTGACATTGTCGCCGAATTCAATAGGTTGTAACTTGAGCGATGAATCTCCTTGCAACAGTTGGACCAGTTCAGAATCGTCGCTTTGTGCCATTTCAAAACTCTCCACCGTCATTTCCGTCGGCATCGAAATGGCGTTGAGTCGTGAAAATGCGTCCGCTACCGCGTTTTCAGAGCCAGCGAGGTACACAATATTTGTCGTAAACTGCGAAACAAAATCTAAATGCCGAAGTTGACGCGGTGAGGCCTTCTCCGGTTTCTGAGAAAAAGCATAAGTTAACGGCTTATGATCAGTTTTAACAATGAATAGTCGCGCTTCTAGCATATGCCTGAAATAGCGAATCGCGTCGTAGATGGCAAGGAGTTCACGGTCGTATGTGCTGTAGTTCCTTTCGGTATCAGTGAGCTTCCGAGAAAAAAACCCCAGAGGATGCCATAAGTCACCAATTCGCTGTTCCAGTGCAGCACCTATAGCGGTTTCAGAAGCGTCACAAACTAACGCCAATTCTGCACCAGGAGACGGATGCGACAAAAGCACTGCGTTTGCTACGCTGCGCTTGCAACTGTCAAAAGCGCAGATGAGCTCCTTCGTCCAATTCACTCTACGTTTGTCGTTCTTCTTTATGCCGCGTATAATCTGGCTGAGAGGTGCTTGAATTTGTGATGCATTTGGAATACAACGCCGATAATAATTGATGATACCCAAAAATCTTCCAAGCTCTCTTACTGTCTCCGGTAGCTTAAAATTCATGATTGCGTCGATACGGGCCGACGGTGAACGCATTCCTTTACTGTCAACAATATAGCTTAAAAAACGTACCTGCGACTTACCAAATTGGCATTTATTGGCATTGATGCTCAGACCGTGCTTCTGAAGTATTGACAATACAGTGTGGAGATGCTTTTCGTGTTCGTCATGCGACTCCGACATGATGAGGATATCATCGATATAGCAGTAAACAAAATCAATGCCTCTGAAAATGCTATAGATGAATCGCTAAAAGGTCTGTGAGGCGTTCTTCAGGCCAAATGGCATATACAGAAATTCTATAAGGACGAACGGTGTACATATCGCAGTCTTTGGTATGTCCTGCTCAGCCATAGGTATTTGGTAGTGGCTCTCACCAAATCAATCGTAGAGAAAACAGATTTACCGTGAAGTTTCTCGCCAAAATCATGAATGTGCGCTACCGGGTATCGGTCGGGCACAGTAATAGCATTCAGCTTGCGGTAATCGCCGCACGCACGCCAGCCACCAGTTTTTTTCGAAGGAATATCGCATGTTTTTGTAAGGAATATCGCATTTGTTTGTTCATTTTGCTTTCTTTCGCGCTTTACACACACCTTTGTTTATCATCGACAGTCGCTTTCTTGGTGACAGCTGATTTTGTTAACTCAGTGGCTTTAAAACTGTTAAGTTCAGCACGGTTTCTAACCATTGAACTTCACTAAATAAGACCACTAGCTATTAAACTGCCAATTACTGTGAGCTTGAAACGTTTTCGTACAATACATTCCTAATTTCGCTATTTTTATTCTTTTTTAATAAAATTCGCTAAAAA